>NC_068362.1:52462766-52490266 GCF_020536995.1 Dreissena polymorpha
CCTTGAAACAGATACTGTCTCTCCACCCAGGGTCGCACATGTCAATCTCAACCATGCAACAGATTCGGTCTCTCCACCCAGGATCACACATGTCAATCTCAACCATGCAACAGATACTGTCTCTCGACCCAGGGTCGCACATGTCAATCTCAACCGTGCAACAGATACTGTCTCTCCACTCAGGGTCGCACATGTCAATCTCAACCGTACAACAGATACTGTCTCTACCCAGGGTCGCACATGTCAATCTCAACCGTGCAACAGATACTGTCTCTCCACCCAGGTACTAACATGTCAATCTTAACCGTGCAACAGATACTGTCTCTCCACCAAGGATCGCACATGTCAATCTCAACCGTGCAATAGATACTGTATCTCCACCCAGGGTCGCATATGTCAATCTCAACCGTGAAACAGATTCTGTCTCTCCACCGAGGGTCGCATATGTCAATCTCATTCGTGCAACAAATACTGTATCTCAAACCAGGGACGAACATGTCAATCTCAACCGTGCAACCGTAACTGTCTCTCCACCCAGGATCGCACATGTCAATCTCAACCATGCAACAGATACTGTCTCTCCTCCCAGGGACGCGCATGTCAATCTCAACCGTGCAACAGATACCGTCTATCCACCCAGGATCGCACATGTCAATCTCAACCGTGCAACATATTCTGTCTCTCCACCCAGGATCGCACATGTCAATCTCAACCGTACAACAGATTCTGTCTCTCCACCCAGGGTCACACATGTCAATCTCAACCGTACAACAGATTCAGTCTCTCCACCCAGGATCGCACATGTCAATCTCAACCGTGAAACAGATACTGTCTCTCCACCCAGGGATCGCACATGTCAATCTCAACCGTGCAACAGATACCGTCTCTCCACCCAGGATCGCACATGTCAATCTCAACCTTGCAACAGATTTTGTCTCTCCACCCAGGATCGCACATGTCAATCTCAACCGTGCAACAGATACTGTCTCTCCACCCAGGGACGCACATGTCAATCTCAGCCGTGCAACAGATACTGTCTCTCCACCCAAGATCGCACATTTCAATCTCAACCGTGAAACAGATACTTTCTCTCCAACCAGGATCGCACATGTCAATCTCAACCGTGCAACAGATTCTGTCTCTCCACCCAGGATCGCACATGTCAATCTCAACCGTACAACAGATTATGTCTCTCCACCCAGGATCGCACATGTCAATCTCAACCGTACAACAGATACTGTCTCTCCACCCATTGACGCACATGTCAATCTCAACCGTGCAACAGATTCTGTCTCTCCATCCAGGATCGCACATGTCAATCTCAATCGCACAACAGAGTATGTCTCTCCACCCAGGATCACACATGTCAATCTTAACCGTGAAACATATACCGTCTCTCCACCCAGGGTCGCACATGTCAATCTCAACCGTGCAACAGATTCTGTCTCTCCAACCAGGATCGCACATGTCAATCTCAACCTTGCAACAGATTCTGTCTCTCCACCCAGGATCGCATATGTAAATCTCAACCGTGAAACAGATACTGTCTCTCCACCCAGGGATCGCACATGTCAATCTCAACCGTGCAACAGATACCGTCTCTCCACCCAGGATCGCACATGTCAATCTCAATCGTGCAACAGATTTTGTCTCTCCACCCAGGATCGCACATGTCAATCTCAACCGTGCAACAGATAATGTCTCTCCACCCAGGGACGCACATGTCAATCTCAGCCGTGCAACAGATACTGTCTCTCCACCCAGGGTCGCACATGTCAATCTCAACCGTGAAACTGATACTGTCTCTCCACCCAGGGACGCACATGTCAATCTCATCCGTGCAACATATTCTGTCTCTCCACCCAGGGTCGCACATGTCAATCTTAACCGTGAAACAGATACCGTCTCTCCACCCAGGATCGCACATGTCAATCTCAACCGTGAAACAGATACCGTCTCTCCACCCAGGGTCGCACATGTCAATCTCAACCGTGCAACAGATTCTGTTTCTCCAACCAGGATCGCACATGTCAATCTCAACCGTGCAATAGATTCTGTCTCTTCACCCAGGATCGCACATGTCAATCTCAACCGTGCGACAGATACTATCTCTCCAGCCAGCGACGCGCATGTCAATCTCAACCGTGCAACAGATACTGTATATCCATCCAGGATTGCACATGTCAATCTCAACCGTGCAACAGACTCTTTCTCTCCACCCAGGATCGCACATGTTAATCTCAACCGTGCAACAGATTATGTTTCTCCACCCAGGACCGCACATGTTAATCTCAACCGTGTAACAGATTTTGTTTCTGCACCCAGGATCGCACATGTCAATCTCAACCGTGCAACAGATACTGTCTCTCCGCCAGGATCGCACATATCAATCTCAACCGTGCAACAGATACCGTATCTCCACACAGGGTCGCACATGTCAATCTCTGCCGTATACTGGATAATGGCATGAAAACATGATTGATGGGAAGTCACAATTACATGATGAGGAGAACTTGAGGCCATCGGTAGCATGCTTTAAATGTCGATAGAGCATCACACTAGCTTAGAATTGTAACAGCAGTAATACGTATAGCATACGTACCCGAGGTAAACGGCTTTATATGGCACATATAAAAGTATTTTGTAGATTTTAAATCAAGCAAATTTTAAATCAAGCAACATTTACTGTTTCAATGACTTGCGAAATTATGCGAGGAGATAGTTGCGAAAATCGTATTAAAGCATAGGCTAATCAGGGACGACACTTTCCGTCTGAACTGGATATCTGCTGAAAAGAGACTTTCTTTAAACAAAAACAGCATAAAAGCGGACTGCAGAGGCTAAAGTGAAACGACATTTTACGCACATACATGAAACCCCCGTTGTTACAGAACAAGACTCATAAATTACTGACACTACAGTTGCTAGCAATCAACCCAGGCGAACATTGGTCATTTGAACAGTTGCCAGAGACATGGTCACAGCTTTCAACTTTTAGGCAATTGCAGAGGAAGGAGCAGTTAAGACCAAGCATACCTTGACCGCATGCTGTACAAATGAAGCAATAACATGCGATGATGACGTACATTCTAAAGAATTACAATTAGAATAATTCAAGTATTTTTGGGAATTATTGCTATCGCATATGCTTGCACTACAGAATACTCATAACCACAAGGATCAAGTGCAGCAAAAATGTGATGATGAAGGTATTGTTGCAAATTGTTGTAAAAGAGGTAGTGTTAGTAGCTTAAAGTGGTATATATGGCAGTAATGTGTATTTAATATACCGGTGTAAAGTAAGCCTGTAAATACCATTAATTATATTAGTTTTGCATGCAAATGCAACATCGTAAAATTCATACCAACGTTTAAATTGGCATTTTACCTTTGTACCACCGCTACAGTTAATATTAATCCACCCAGTAACACTTTCGTTATTAAAACAGTAAACGGAATCATAGTTTCATATAGCGTCATGAAGGCGATTGCAGACAGAGAGGCAATTGTGCCAAACATGCCTGGATCGCAAGTCTCACCCAAAAGATAACAGTGCTATTTATATGGAAGCAGTTTGAGTTGATCAGAATTTGAAACGAATACCTTGCGTTGCATAAGACATCGTTATAAAAGGTTGTTTTGTGTACACATGATAATAGACAGATACTCGGTCATTTATCCGACATCAATCGACAATTTTGAATCTTACCAACACTACAGTTACTAGTAGTCCAACCAGGTGCACATTGGTCACCAGGACAGTAGCCAGACACATGGTCACAGCTTGCTCCTTGTAGACAATGGCAGGGGGAGGTGCAGTTTAGGCCAAAATTGCCTTGACCGCATGCTGTAAACCACATTTCAATTAAAGAATATTTAAGTTAATAAATTATTGAAAACTTTTTTATTTTACAAACTACATATAATTTGGTAAGGCCATCTTGATTCAGCTTTATGTTGAGACACCGACTTCTTGATATGCTAAACATTGTTTGAACACTTTACTTTTATCGGTTACAACAAATCTTGGTTAAGTGTGAATCGGATTTTTTAAAGGCTTGTAATTAAATTAATTCAAACAAAGCAGTATTTTTCTTACATGTAATGTACTATTTAAAACTACAAACCCCAATGCAAGTCATAAAGCTTGTCGTAAAAAAGTATCAGATAAGGGCCCGTAGGCCTGCATATAAAGCGACACCTTTATTGTATCATTTCAAAGCTATCGCTATCCCGTGTGTGTTAATATAATAATAAAAATCAAATCACCGCGTACTTAAATGTAGATAACCTAAGATGTTTATACGAGTGGACTTATATCACAAAGTATTGTGTCCGATATCTGCAAAGAAATGAGCTTTAATAACGAAACTGAAAACAAGACTGAGGAAATAGCGTGTATATATTGTTTGCCTTGATAGACGTTTCATATATGTATGTTATTTATTTTAATTGCTACATCCGCTTGCATTATAACATTAACACTATTGAACTGTTAATACAATATCGAAGAAAGTAAAGTTTCTACTCATTGTAACATTTCTTGTAACGACCGATTTTTGTTTAAAGAATTACAATTAGAATAATTCAAGTATTTTGGGAATTATTGCTATCGCATTTGCTTGCACTACAGAATACTCATTACTACAAGGATCAAGTGCAGCAAAAATGTGATGATGAAGGTATTGTTGCAAATTGTTGTAAAAGAGGTAGTGTTAGTAGCTTAAAGTGGTATATATGGTAGTTATGTGTATTTAATATACCGGTGTAAAGTAAGCCTGTTAATACCATTAAATATATTGGTTTTGCATGCAAATGCAACATCGTAAAATTCATACCAACGTTAAAAAAGGTATTTTCCCTTTGTACCACCGCTACAGTTATTATTAATCCACCCAGCACCACTTTCGTTATTAAAACCGTAAACGGAATCATAGTTTCATACAGCGTAATGAAGGCGATTGCAGACAGAGAGGCAGTTGTACTAAACATGCCTGGATCGCAAGTTATGAAAGTCTCACCCAAAAGATAACAGTGCTATTTATATGGAAGCAGTTTGAGTTGATCAGAATTTGAAACGAATACCTTGCGTTGCATAAGACATCGTTATAAAAGGTTGTTTTGTGTACACATGATAATAGACAGATACTCGGTCATTTATCCGACATCAATCGACAATTTTGAATCTTACCAACACTACAGTTACTAGTAGTCCAACCAGGTGCACATTGGTCACCAGGACAGTTGCCAGACACATGGTCACAGCTTGCTCCTTGTAGACAATGGCAGGGGGAGGTGCAGTTTAGGCCAAAATTGCCTTGACCGCATGCTGTAAACCACATTTCAATTAAAGAATATTTACGTTTATAAATTAGTGAAAACGTTTTTATTTTACAAACTACATATAATTTGGTAAGGCCATCTTGATTCAGCTTTATGATGAGACACCGACTTCTTGATATGCTAAACATTGTTTGAACACTTTACTTTTATCGGTTACAACAAATCTTGGTTTAGTGTGAATCGGATTTTTTAAAGGCTTGTAATTAAATTAATTCAAACAAAGCAGTATTTTTCTTACATGTAATGTACTATTTAAAACTACAAACCCCAATGCAAGTCATAAAGCTTGTCGTAAAAAAGTATCAGCTAAGGGCCCGTAGGCCTGCATATTAAGCGACACCTTAATTGTATCATTTTAAAGCTATCGCTATCCCGTGTGTGTTAATATAATAATAAAAATCAAATCACCGCGAACTTAAATGTAGATATAACCTAAGATGTTTATACGAGTGGACTTATATCACAAAGTATTGTGTCCGATATCTGCAAAGAAATGAGCTTTAATAACGAAACTGAAAACAGGACTAAGCGTGTATATATTGTTTGCTTTGATAGACGTTTCATATATGTATGTTATTTATTTTAATTGCTACATCCGCTTGCATTATAACATTAATACTATTGAACTGTTAATACAATATCGAAGAAAGTAAAGTTTCTACTCATTGTAACATTTCTTGTAACGACCGATTTTTGTTTAAAGAAATATTGTTTTTCATTTAATGGTTTAACAACAATCTACACGGACATCGTTTAAGCGTATAATTTATAATGTGTAGTAATACAGTTTTGCGATATAGCCGTCCTATTTATAAATCGTTACAACAGTGCTCATTAAAAATAAGAACCATTTATTAATTTCAAATAAAATATGCATATTCAATATAACTATTAAAATTGCAGTTTCGTTCATCAAAGAAATACAGCTCACTCTGGGAAAGACGAGGCTTAATGCATGTGCGTCAAGTGTCGTCCTTGATTAGCCTTTACAGTCTACATGGGCTGTTAAGACTGGGCTTAATGCATGTGCGTCAAGTGTCGTCCTAGATTAGCCTTAACAGTCTACATGGGCTGTTCATGGACGCTTTCTACCTTAACTCGATTTTCACTTAGAAAATACTTCCTTTAAACGAACATGTCCAAACAAAAGCGGAAAAAGGTCGTCCCTGATAAATATGTCCGGACTACACAGGTTCATCTGTGTCGACATTTTACGCACATGCATTGAGCCCGGTTTCTTCAAAATGAGACTCAATTAAATGCTGAGACGTACCTACGCTACAGTTGTCATGCTTCCATCCTGCAGCGCATTGGTTATTTGGACAAGATCCGTTAAAATGGCTACATGTTATGTTGTTGTGGCAGCGGCATATGGATGAACAGTTAGCACCAAATGTGCCTGGGTGGCATGCTGTAAGTATTGAAAAACCGTAAGGATTAATGTGAATACGTTCTGATTTCATTTTTATTACGGCCAGTGATGTGTTTCGAGAAGTATGGTTTCATCATGGGATGTATTTCGTTTTAGAACAAACACAGACATAATGCTGTATATTGTACCTGATGTTAATATGTCCTTCTTTATCTAACCGACCAGTTTAGGGTCGTCAAATGCGATACATGCAATAAAAAATTTACGGTTCGGTAAGTATTTGTGAAGTGAAGTTTTAACATCCGGTTGCACTGTGAAACAGCCTTTTATTGTATTCCGATGTTGAAACTGGTTTGTATTAAACGAAAATGCATTGAAAATGATTTATTATTAAAAATTTAAGACACAGATTTTTTAGTTAGAAAACAACACAAGGTGAACAGGTTTTTTTTGTTGCGAAATTTTGAAAGTTTAGCTTTATATTTAATAATTATGCTGTTAAACTCATTGACGGTGCAAACATTGACTGTGCATTCGTTCATATACAGTTATTCGGATTAAAATGCATGGTACAATATACGAAAATGAAAATCCGATTGCGGAACCAATATGATAATAAAAACTAACCAAACATCATCAAATTGTACATGGACCGTAGTGTAGCGTCTCTTATGTGCAATAGCTATCTGTTTGTTAAATCCATAAACACAATCAACATAAACATAAAAAGCATGCATTAATTCAGGGTGCATTGAATATAGTATGCATTACATAACGTTTGAAATAAATATAAAATAGTCAAAATAATTATATTGTTCGTGAGTGTAGTTTTCAGATTATGTGTTTACATATATTGTTTGTTTAACGGTTGAGTTTTTATTTCTTTCATATAAAATGAGAACTTACTTTCATTGCACGTCATTCCAATCCATCCGTCTTCACAGATCCCATTCACGCACGCACCTGTAACACTGTCGCATGAGCCCACACGGCAATGGCATTGTTTGGAACAGTTAACGCTGTAGCGTCCGAGTGGGCAGTCTGATTACAAACAGAAGTGCCTTAAATTGTCGTGTATAAAACGGTTAACGACGAAATATGTTTCTTAAATGCGTATATTCGCTTGAACTTACGTTTTTTGAGGATACTCTATTGAAACACAAGATAAACAAGGTTTTGGAAGTATGTTTAAAAACAATAACTACGACCAATATTTTAATTGTAAATGCTCATTTCATTTTAAAGTAATACTTAAATTTTGGATATGCAAATAACTTAAAATTTCTGATTGCACCATAAAGTATGTATTGTATTAACAACATAAAAAAGCATATTTATATATATATATATGAAGTGTTTTCATTGGTTGTGGTTGAGGGATTATTACTTACTGTTAAGAGGATCTTCTGGTAACTTGATTGTGTTTGTTTTAAGTGTTAGCGTTTGATTTGTGATTAAGACAGAAACATACAATAACTGCAATTGTTTTGCTAAAATTGTAAATAAATGCTAGCTTAACTAAATGCCCTAGCTTTTCACATAACATGCAAGGTTAATACATGGATATATTCAATAAACAAGACACGTTACCTGCTTGTCGGTATAACAATATCTCACATATTGTCAAAGTATCGAAAAACCAGGAATCTATTCCTCCAAATTTATTCCACCTAACCCGTACAAACTGTATTTCACGAGGGGGAGTTAGCCTCATCTCCGCGATGGTCGCATTTTTAAATGTGAATTGTTCATCTTGAAGGGATTCTGTCCATAGACCCATTGACATGATGATGTTGTATAATTGGCCACCTGCAGAGAAGCATTAAGTGTGTAAGACATGTTAATGACAATACAAACATTTATTAAGTGTTTTAAATGTTAATATCGGAACTCCATGACATATTATGAAAAACAAGCACAACGCCGAAATGTCTTTTAATCATTATAATAAAAACGTAAACGATTAAATAAAAAAAACGTGTTCTAAATTAGTGCATGCTTAAGCGTGCTTCAAAACCAATACGTTCATATTTTATACAAACACAACGTATGCATACGTATATCTGTACCTCTATCTGTACTTCCCAAAACAAGCACTCTTTCCACAATATAAGGCTTGTTCAGTCCCATTTGCACCCAAGATGGTCTGTTTAGTGCAATGCAACAATTACATTCGACAGCTCTTTGACGTAAATCGCCCTGGTTGACTTTATCTGCGGTCCAGTTACCCAAATGAGAACCCTTTATTGTCACATTGATGGCCGAGATAGGGACCTGGGTGGAGACTTATTTGAAATAAAGAACGACATAATTGCTTTATAACAAACACGATCTTACATTATTTGCAACGTTCCCGATATGCTAGTTTGACTATTGTTATTATTTGAAATGTTCTTAAGATATTTAAAACCAAATTTAAGTATTTTGCTCAATTTATGTTTGCAAGCTACACAAGTACACGTGCTGCACTTACAAAAACAGTTTGTTTTTATTTAATCAATTATTAAAAGACAGGGATAAATCACGAAACCTAAACAACATGACTTCGGAAAAGCGGTTAAAATAAAGAGTGTATTGACATATTGTACAACGCTAAAGTGTAACTGTGTCGGGTGTAATAATGACACGATACTTTTACTGCGCGTATTATAACAACTTTAGGAACTTTCCTGTTAACATATTTTACGTTTTGATGTTCTTTTCCATAATTTACGTACGTGTATTGTCAAGTTGACTACTTTTTGCAGTATGTGCGTTTTCAAAATGAGTATTTTAAATCAAAATTTTTTTGTATAGCATTTTGTGTATGCTTAAATGAAAACTTATGTTAACAGACATATGTCCAGCCGGAATGTCGTACGAGCGTCATTTAAAACAGCTTAAGAAAGAATACAGCACGAGTGATTCAATAGATCACTATACACAATGTAAATTATTTAAAAGTGAAAGTCAGAAATTAACACACTTAAATTCACTTGACCTAATTGCACATACATATAGTATAGTATATGTATTAACACCAAACCTATCATTATCAAAATTATTAATTGAATACCAGGGAAGAACAATTATAATAGTGTGCTTAGTTCCTTTAACCGCGACTGGTTAGTTGTAGACAATGAAACAAAATAAGATTTTTTTCTGCAATAAATCATGGACTACGCCTCCGTAACATCTGTTATGTTTAGTCCATTTTTTGCTTCTTGTCATATTGACCTCTATTTTGCATTTATGTACATAATTTTGTCAATGTGTTAAACAATATATAGCATGAGACGTAGATAACTCACTCACAGTTTGTTACACTGGCATTAAATGTTTAAATTATTACATGAATTGCCTGGATCAGTGCAGTGTACGGCCTATATGACCACCCTGTGATCGGCCTGTGTGGGTTCCAAATACACTTACAAACATACTCATATTTAAACGATCGATTTATGTATGTAAAAACTTGTTCAACCTAAAATATACCAAGTCACGCCTCGTTCTACCACCTCAATCTAAATATGTAATTATGTTTAAACTAAGTTGCTTTAAATAAATAAAGAACGTTATTCTTTATTCAATGATTTCGACACTTTAAATGAAGCCTTTAACATTTTTGAAACATTATTTGAGCGTTTTTTCCTCAAAAAACTTATTCAAATGATCGCAAAAGCATAAAGATACTTTAGAGTACTTTCTGGCTGACGGGTTTTTTTTTACTTTTCTTGAACATATAACAAATTTGATAGTTTTACCCAATAACTGACTAAATTATATATACTAATAATCCTTTTAATGAGAAATAGGAGAACACAATACGATATACTGTTTTATCGTACCACTACGATAACGATTGTCTGATACAAAGGTGCCTATTTTTATCATTGCGGTGGGCGTTTATAAAAGTCAGTGATATAACGCTTTTATGATTGGGATCGACTACAAATGAAACAAAAAATGAAAGAGCTTCAGCAAATAAAAAAATAGTTTAAAATGGAATCTGCATGCTCAACCGACGTCACGTCAAACGTCATAGAGATTTAATTCTTGCTAAACATGCAATGGTATAGCGATTACAAAAAGGGTGTGTTATTTATTTTAATAGGGCCTACTCTTATGATGAACAGAACATAAAGGGTAGCAAAGTAAACTTATTATATATTTTGTTATGAAACATCAAGACAACGCTTGCATGATGTTACATCCAAATAGTTCCAACACTTATATATAAACATATAACCTCTTTGGTTGAAATAGTTTCGAGAAGAAGAGGCATGTTTTTAACATGCTTTTAACACTATATAATGTATGTGAGACAAAAATGTCGATAAGAATAGGTGTGACACAGGACCTAATAACCCGTTCTATCGTTAGGGCTTGAAACGATTTTTTAACTGAATGAAAAAAGTTATCAAATGTCTTAACATCCGTTGAATATGAAGTCAGTTCAACAATAATGATAATATTCAAAAACATATTTAACATAACAAATAACTTAAACATAATCATCTTTTCGAATCATATGAAATGGTAAGGATTTGTTTTAACTTACATGTACATATATGTTACGGATATTAAAACTAATTACGAGCCAGTTTACTGACAGCGTATTGACGGTGTTTTATCTGAGCCTCGTTGTGGGAAAACTGTGCGTATGCATTTGTATTCTGCACAGGCTAATAAGGGACAAAATATCCGCCTAAACTTGATTTTCGTTGAGTAACGTGTCGTCCCAGATAATTATTTGCATTCTGCACAAGCTTTTAAGGGACCAAACTTTCCGCCTAAACAGCATTGTCGTTTAAAAGAGACTTCTTTAAACAAAAAATTCATTGAAGCGGAAAGAGTCGGACTGCACAGGGTAATCTGGGACGTCACTACGCAAATGCATAATCCCAATTTGACAACAACGATGCTAAAGTGATGCTTGTTTCCATTCATAACATCATCAAGTTCTTATTGTGTTGCTCAGTTTATTGTAAACATTTATTATGCACTTGTCTTGGTTTTTAATTTGAATTCCAAGGCAATAATATTACAGTTCATTAACACGCATGTATTTGCGCTTGATTCTTGGTAAAGCAGGGGGTTACTTTCAATCTGCGTTAACCATCAATGCTTTAGATTGACCATTCTAAGGTGGTAACCAGCGTAAATCATTGTCAGGATGTGTTTTAAACTGTGTGCAATGTCATATATATTTTAAGCAATTGTCTCAATTAAAAGACTAGCGGGTGTAAACAAACGTTTCTTTCTTGTAATTGTTTCTGGAGTTATTTTTGTCCACACTAGCTCTAGCAGAATAACGTCTTTAAGACGTAATTGTGCTAGAGCTAGTGTGGAAAAAAATATGTACATTTACCTATTAGTAAAACAGAGTTAGGATTGTGGATATATTTTGTATACAATTTTGACAAAATATCTGGTAGGTAAAGAATGCGATATTCCTCATAGACATTGTAACTGGTAGGTATAGAATGAAATACTCCTCATTGACACTGTATCTGGTAGGTATAGAATGAGATATTCCTCATTGACACTGTGTCTGGTAGGTATAGAATGAGATATTCCTCATTGACACTGTGTCTGGTAGGTATAGAATGAGATATTCCTCATTGACACTGTGTCTGGTAGGTATAGAATGAGATATTCCTCATTGACACTGTGTCTGGTAGGTATAGAATGAGATATTCCTCATTGACACTGTGTCTGGTAGGTATAGAATGAGATATTCCTCATAGACACTGTATCTGGAAGGTATATAATGCGATATACCTGATTGGCACTGTATCTTGTATGTATAGAATGAGATATTCCTCATTGACACTGTGTCTGGTAGGTATATAATGAGATATTTCTCATAGACACTGTGTCTGGAGGATATAGAATGAGATATTCCTCATAGACACTATATCTAGAAGGAATAGAATGCGATATACCTGATTGACACTGTATCGTGTATGTTTATAATGAGATATTCCTCATTGACACTGTATCTGGTAAGTATAGAATGAGATATTCCTAATTTACACTTTATCTGGTAGGTATAGAATGAGATATTCCTCATTGACAATGTATCTGGTAGATAAAGAATGTGATATTCCTCATTAACACTGTAACTGGTAGGTATATAATGGGATAGTCCTCATTCACACAATATCTGGTAGGTAAAGAATGAGAAATTTCTCATGGACACTGTATCTGGTAGGTACAGATTTCCTCATATACACTGTGTCAGGTAGGTATACAATGAGATATATCTCATTGACACAGTAGCTGGTAGTTATACATTGAGATATTCCTCATTGACACAGTAGCTGGTAGGTATAGAATGAGACATTCCTTATTGACATTTAATCTGGTAGGTAAAGAATGAGACAGTCCTTATTGACACTAAATCTGGTAGGTATAGAATGAGACATTCCTTATTGACACTAAATCTGGTAGGTAAAGAATGAGACATTCCTTATTGACACTAAATCTGGTAGGTATAGAATGAGACATTCCTTATTGACACTAAATCTGGTAGGTATAGAATGAGACATTCCTTATTGACACTAAATCTGGTAAGTATAGAATGAGACATTCCTTATTGACACTAAATCTGGTAGGTATAGAATGAGATATTCCTTATTGACACTAAATCTGGTAGGTATAGAATGAGACATTCCTTATTGACACTAAATCTGGTAGGTATAGAATGAGACATTTCTTATTGATACTAAATCTGGTAGGTATAGAATGAGACATTCCTTATTGATACTAAATCTGGTAGGTATAGAATGAGATATTCCTTATTGACACTAAATCTGGTAGGTATAGAATGAGACATTCCTTATTGACACTAAATCTGGTAGGTATAGAATGAGACATTCCTTATTGATACTAAATCTGGTAGGTATAGAATGAAACATTCCTTATTGACACTAAATCTGGTAGGTATAGAATGAGACATTCCTTATTGACACTAAATCTGGTAGGTATAGAATGAGATTAGCCGACACCGCAGATGTTTTACTGCTTGTCACAGATTAGCAAGTATGACCCCCGTGTTTACAGAGTGAGGCTCAAATCTAACCAACGCTACAGTTGCTAGCAATTCATCCAGGCGAACATTAGTCATTTGAACAGTTAAAAGAAAAAAAGGCCACAGCTTGCTCCTTCTAGGCAATTACAAGGGAAGAGAAATTTTAACCAAACATACCTGGACCGCATGCTGCAAAAATGGTGCAAAGCATGCGTATATTGCAATTAGAGTAATTCAAATATTTTTAGAATGTTTTCTATCGCATGCGCTTTTACAGAATAATCAATACCACAATTTCAACCGATTTGGATCAAGGTCAGCAAAAAAAGCTTAAACTTGTAAATACCATTAACAATAGAGGTTTTTCATGCACATACAACATCGTAACTCCATATCAACATTCAAATTTGCATTTTACCTATGCAATTTCAAACACCTCTACATTTTACAGTTTTTATAAGTCCACCCAGCCCCAACATCGTCATTAAGACTGTGAACTGAATCATAGATATCCTCACGAAAGCAATTGCAGAGAGAGGACCAGTTGTACCAAACATGTCTTGATCGAAAGTTGTGAACGTCCAACCCCAAAACTAACAGTCCTAACGTCTATGGGAGCAGTTTGTGTTGATCATAATTCGAAAAGAATACCTTGCGTTGCATAAGACATCGAAATAAAGTAACAGATACTCGATCATTTCGCCGCAACCAATCGACAATTGTGATTCTTACCAACACTACAGTTACTAGTAGTCCATCCAGGGGCACATAGGTCACCGGGGCAGTTGCCTGAGACATGGCCACAGCTTTCTCCGTTTAGACAATGGCAAGGGGAGGTGCAGTTTAGACCAAAATTGCCTTGACCGCATGCTGTAAACCACATTTTTAATTAAATATAAAGAAGTGAAACTCCAGCTGCTGGAGCAGTATTGAATTTTTATTAAAAACAATTAGTTGGTCCTTTATTTAAGGCAAGTGACCGATTGCCCAAACAGTACAAAACAGCACAATACAGCACAATACAAACCAACATAAACACAAAATATGAATAAAGCTGGGGTCACCGCCTTGGAACGGTCAATGCAAAGCATTGGGGGTTTAAACCTGGTTATAGAGCGCTCAACCTCACACTTGGCCCAGCAATATTCATAATACATTTAAGTGTAAATAAAATTTAACGTCATAGCATTGTAACTCAAATTAAACAATAATAAAAGGGAATTAAAACGCATTCAATTTAATTACTATTTAATTACTCAATTGCATTGAAGATACAAGAGTAACAGAATTACAACTTTTTGACGAACGATCAAATAAAACTATTAACAATTGTCAACTACATTCCTTCTTTATAGAAAAGATTTGAGAATGTAGAATCATAGAGTTAATATCTCAGATAATCATCGCGCAAATACAGGAAGAAGCAGCAATAATGGGTGTAAAAATTCCATATTACATAGCTTGGTTGTTTATGTGACTGCTAAACAAATTAAAAATAATTAAATCAAACAAGAAACGCCTATCAGAGAGAAAATATAAATAAAATGGAACATTATAAACCCAATGACCTATGCATGTAGATTACAACTGGGAAAGTCGGTCGTATGACGTCACAAAAATCCATAATGACATAATGACGTGAACAAATTCCAAGGGCAGTACTAAATAAAAATATTCATGGGGCTGTGCTACTAATAAAACAAGTTTACGTGATTTAATATTAAGAAGCAAATGAATACAAATGGTAATACCATTAAAGCGACATTATTGGAATCAAACAGTATATAGGTGTTTTGACAACTGAAGACAGAAATGATTTGATGTACGATTTGAGTCCAAATGTAGTTTACATGCAGATTTGTTCATACGACACAATGACACAATTTTATTCAACAGTGAAAAATGCCTATAATGTAGTATTCATGCAGATTTGTTCATACGACACAATGACAAAATTTTATTCAACAGTGAAAAATGCCTATAATATCACTAATGATTCCAAATTTTAAGGGAAGAAAGATATAGTGAATCGAAAACCATCAAACACGTGTTTTTAAGTACATAAGCATCGTATCCTTTTGATAAAAACAAGTTAATTAAATTGAAAAGTTTAATATGAACATTTGGTTTAACATATTTTAATTTGAGGACACGCTTCAAAACATCTCCATAAAATGATGGATGGGAGATTCCATGATTTAAATGCCATTTTAAAGAAACATTATATTTTGAAATTAAATCACCATACTTAGAGTAAAATCTAGCAAATTTATTTCTTAGGTTATGATACAAAAAGCCTTGTTTTAGCAATTTTTTAGTTAATATTAGATTACGATCATTAAAATCTTTAATACACGAACATGCTCTAGCATAACGTACCAACTGCGAAATGTAAATACCATAGGAAGGTCCTTTAGGGATGTTGCCATCTAGAAACGGAAAATTCACAATTTCAAAGTTAAAATCGTCCCGTTTGTCGTATAAACTAGTTTTGATCAAATTATTATTAATAGTTAAATGTAAGTCTAAATACGCAGCGTCTGTATTGGATATACATGATCTATTTAAGACTAGTTCTTTTGGGTAGATTTTGTGAATATATTGTTCAAATAATGGATTATCTAAATTAAGTATGTCATCAATGTACCTACTAGTAAGGTTAAAACAATTAATCAAATCTACTTGCTTAGTTTTAGATAATTCTAACATAAATTCGCTTTCATAACAATATAAAAAAAGGTCAGCTATAAGTGGCGCACAATTAGTACCCATAGGAACGCCAATAATTTGTTTAAATATTTTACCATTAAATTCAACAAACAAGTTATCCAAAAGAAAAGTAAGTGCTGCACAAAAGTCAAGACCAGTCCAAATGATGTAATTATCTAATATCTGATTAGTAAAAAAAGCTGTTTTAGTGTTTAAAGCTAGATACAAACATTTCTCTCTAGCAAAAGTTTTTTCAATCAAAGAAACAAGTTTGGATTTTATTAAAGCGTGAGGAAGCGTTGTATATAGTGTCGAAAAATCATAAGTACTTACCTGTGACACCTTATATTTTTTATTTTCAATTTTATCAATAACTTCTAAGGTGTTTTTTATTGACCAAAATAGGTTAATATTACTATTTTCATAAACTTTATTACAAAATTTAGCTATATGATATCTAATAGCACTCAATGCAGATGTAAGATACACTGATAATTGTTTGGTGGTACAAGACACTGAATTAGCGATAAAACGACTTTTATATGGCGTCTTATGTAATTTAGGTATCCAGTAAAGTGATGGCAATTTCTTGTCAGTAATATTGACTATAACATTTAACTTTATGCATTGCGCAATATGGTCGGTAATAATTTCATTAGGTTGCTTATTGTACTCACAATATGATGTAGTTTGTGAAAGTTCTTGTGAAATAGTTTGAACATAAAACACTCGTCATATTATGATAACATTATTAGCAGCCTTATCAGCAGGAACTAAGACGAATTTAGATTTTAAGTCTTCAACAATTGTTCACTTTATAAATTATTGAAAACATTATTATTTTACTAACGACATATAATTTGGTTGCACCGTCTTGATGCAGCTTAAAGGGGCCTTTTCACAGATTTTGGCATTTTTTTAACTTATTCATTAAATGCTTTATATTGATAAATGTAAACATTGGATCGTAAAAGCTCCAGTAAAAAATCAAGAAAAAGGATTAAAAAAGGAAAAGAACATTGCCCGGAGCAGGTTTCGAACCAGTGACCCCTAGAGTCCTGCCAGAGTCCTGAAGTAAAAACGCTTTAGCCTACTGAGCTATTCCGCCGAGTACATATTCTGGACGTATTTTATACCTTATATAAGCAATCTTCGTAGTTTCACAAAATTTAACGACAAAAACAGAACTCTCCAAATTATTCAATCGTTTCGCGTTGCAACGCTTTATAATTTTTAGGTTTTAAAATCGTCAAAAGATGCATATAATGGCTATATTAGAGCATGGTTAATGTTCAGTATTACTGTTTCCTCACAAATATCATAACTAAAACGAAAACTTACGAATCTGAAACAACTTTTTTCAATTTTGTCAATTTACCAAAGCGTGAAAAGATCCCTTTAATGTTGAGACTACGACTTCTTCAATGTGCTTAACATAGTTGTAACACTTGACTTTCACCGGTTTCGAAACATCTTGGTTTAGTGCGAAACGGCTGTATTAAAGGCTTGCAATTAAATACATTCAAACATGGAATTATTTTTGTTACATGTAATGTACTATATAATACGTAATACCCCATTGCCATTCCTCAAGTTTACCGAAATAAATTATCACCGTCTACAGTATCAGCTAAGGGCCCGTAGGCCTGCATATTAAGGGATACCTAAATTGTATCACTTTAGAGTTATCGCTGTCACGTGTGATTTAAAATAATCATAAAAATCACTTCACCGCGTACGTAAATGTAGATATAACCCAAGATATGTATCCGAGTGGACTTACATCACAAAGCATTGTGTCCGATACCTGCCAAGTAATGAACTTGAATACAGAAACTGAAAGCATGACTGATGTAATAGCGAGAATATATTGTTTGCCTTGATAGACGAGTAATGTTATTTACATTTCTACATCCGCTTGCATGGTATTAACACTATTGAACTTTTAAATACAATTTCGAAGAAAGTACACATTTCTACTCATTTCAACATTTATTTATTTGTTTTATGGTTGAGTTTTTATTTCTTTGATATCAAATGAAAACTTACTTTCATTGCACGCCATTCCTTTCCATCCGTCTGCACAGATCCCGTTCGAACATGCACCTGTTACACTGTCGCATGAGCCCACTCGGCAATGGCATTGTTTGGAACAGTTAACGCTGTAACTTCCGAGTGGGCAGTCTGATAGGAAACAGAAGTGTGTGATATAGTCATATGATGGTAAAACGAAGGAAACATGTGTCTTTTTAGAAATATATTCGGTTGAACGGACGTTATCCGAGAATATACACTAAAGCACAATGTAAACACGTTTTGATTTTAGATCAAACAAACAAACTCAAACCACTAAGTTATTTTAAAAGCTTATTTCATTTTAATGTTATAATTAACTTGAGAATACACGAATGATGTCAAATGTCTGAATTCACCTAAACGTAAGTATTTTACTATTGAAATGAATTACAGCATATTCATCAGTTCCATAATGATTTAATCTGTTCATGACATTTAATGAACAGTGGCATCGCTCTGGGAAAAGGATTATATGCATGTGCGTAAAGTTGCAGTCCACAGGATGAAGTCTCTGCTTAGCGAAAATTAAGTCTAGGCAAAAATTGTCAATCCTGATTAGCCTGTGCCGACTGCACACGCATTAAGACCGTTTTGTTCTATAAGGTTGCTTATATATTGAGCAAAATACATGTGTGGGAGTGTATGCTGGAAATGAACAATACTAATTATTGTTTTATATATATATACTGCAGCTGCGTATTGCCTGTAATGCACAATTGTAGGGCTTGAATAATCATTATTAACTTTTAAGAAGATCTTCTACGGACATGTTTGCGTGTGTTACAGGCGTTATTGTTTGATATGTAGTCAGATAACAGCAGAACCGTACATTACTTAATAATGTTTTGCTATTATTGTAAATACTGCATTGACACAACATTGTCAGCCTTTCTTTCGCTTATAAATAGATGGGTTGTTAAAACATACTCATCGCAACTTTTTATTCAATTACAAGAATAAACAATAAGCATATTCAGAAAAGCATATTTATCGGTTTAAAGTTTCCGTGACATTAAATACCATTTGTGTGCTTTGGATGAAGAATATTATATATATATATATATATATATATATATATATATATATATATATATATATATATATATGAAGTGTTTTCATTGGTTGTGGTTGAGGGATTATTACTTACTGTTAAGAGGATCTTCTGGTAACTTGATTGTGTTTGTTTTAAGTGTTAGCGTTTGATTTGTGATTAAGACAGAAACATACAATAACTGCAATTGTTTTGCTAAAATTGTAAATAAATGCTAGCTTAACTAAATACCCTAGCTTTTCACATTACATGCAAGGTTAATACATGGATATATTCAATAAACAAGACTAGTTACCTGCTTGTCGGTATAACAATATCTCACATATTGTCAAAGTATCGAAAAACCAGGAATGTATTCCACCAAATTCATCCCACCCAACCCGTACAAACTGTATTTCACGAGGGGGAGTTAGCCTCATCTCCGCGATGGTCGCATTTTTAAATGTGAATTGTTCATCTTGAAGGGATTCTGTCCATAGACCCATTGACATGATGATGTTGTATAATTGGCCACCTGCAGAGAAGCATTAAGTGTGTAAGACATGTTAATGACAATACAAACATTTATTAAGTCTTTTAAATGTTAATATCGGAACTCCATGACATATTATGAAAAACAAGCACAACGCCGAAATGTCTTTTAATCATTAAAATAAAAACGTAAACGATTAAATAAAAAAAACGTGTTCTAAATTAGTGCATGCTTAAGCGTGCTTCAAAACAAATACGTTCATATTTTATACAAACACAACGTATGCATACGTATATCTGTACCTCTATCTGTACTTCCCAAAACAAGCACTCTTTCCACAATATAAGGCTTGTTCAGTCCCATTTGCACCCAAGATTGTCTGTTTAGTGCAATGCAACAATTACATTCGACAGCTCTTTGACGTAAATCGCCCTGGTTGACTTTATCTGCGGTCCAGTTACCCAAATGAGAACCCTTTATTGTCACATTGATGGCCGAGATAGGGACCTGGGTGGAGACTTATTTGAAATAAAGAACGACATAATTACTTTATAACAAACACGATCTTACATTATTTGCAACGTTCCCGATATGCTAGTTTGATTATTGTTATTATTTGAAATGTTCTTAAGATATTTAAAACCAAATTTAAGTATTTTGCTCAATTTATGTTTGCAAGCTACACAAGTACACGTGCTGCACTTACAAAAACAGTTTGTTTTTATTTAATCACTTACTAAAAGACAGGGATATATCACGAAACCTAAACAACATGACTTCGGAAAAGCGGTTAAAATAAAGAGTGTATTGACATATTGTACAACGCTAAAGTGTAACTGTGTCGGGTGTAATAATGACACGATACTTTTACTGCGCGTATTATAACAACTTTAGGAACTTTCCTGTTAACATATTTTACGTTTTGATGTTCTTTTCCATAATTTACGTACGTGTATTGTCAAGTTGACTACTTTTTGCAGTATGTGCGTTTTCAAAATGAGTATTTTAAATCAAATTTTTTTTGTATAGCATTTTGTGTATGCTTAAATGAAAACTTATGTTAACAGACATACGTCCAGCCGGCATGTCGTACCAGCGTCATTTAAAACAGCTTAAGAAAGAATACAGCACGAGTGATTCAATAGATCTCTATAAACAATGTAAATTATTTAAAAGTGAAAGTCAGAAATTAACACACTTAAATTCACTTGACCTTATTGCACATATATATAGTATAGTATATGTATTAACACCAAACCTATCATTATCAAAATTATTAATTTAATACCAGGGGAGAACAATTATAATAGTGTGCTTAGTTCCTTTAACCGCGACTGGTTTGTTGTAGACAATGAAACAAAATAAGATTTTTTTTTCTGCAATAAATCATGGACTACGCCTCCGTAACATCTGTTATGTTTAGTCCATTTTTTGCTTCTTGTCATATTGACCACTATTTTGCATTTTTGTACATAATTTTGTCAATGTGTTAAACAATATATAGCATGAGACGTAGATAACTCACTCACAGTTTGTTACACTGGAATTAAATGTTTAAATTATTACATGAATTGCCTGGATCAGTGCAGTGTACGGCCTATATGACCACCTTGTGATCGGCCTGTGTGGGTTCCAAATACACTTACAAACATACTCATATTTAAACGATCGATTTATGTATGTAAAAACTTGTTCAACCTAAAAGATACCAAGTCACGCCTCGTTCTACCACCTCAATCTAAATATGTAATTATGTTTAAACTAAGTTGCTTTAAATAAATAAAGAACGTTATTCTTTATTCAATGATTTCGACACTTTAAATGAAGCCTTTAACATTTTTGAAACATTATTTGAGCGGTTTTTCCTCAAAAAACTTATTCAAATGATCGCAAAAGCATAAAGATACTTTAGAGTACTTTCTGGCTGACGGGTTTTTTTTTTTACTTTTCTTGAACATATAACAAATTTGATAGTTTTACCCAATAACTGACTAAATTATATATACTAATAATCCTTTTAATGAGAAATAGGAGAAAACAATACGATATACTGTTTTATCGTACCACTACGATAACGATTGTCTGATACAAAGGTGCCTATTTTTATCATGGCGGTGGGCGTTTATAAAAGTCAGTGATATTACGCTCTTATGATTGGGATCGACTACAAATGAAACAAAAAATGAAAGAGTTTCAGCAAATAAAAAAATAGTTTAAAATGGAATCTGCATGCTCAACCGACGTCACGTCAAACGTCATAGAGATTTAATTCTTGCTAAACATGCATGGTATAGCGATTACAAAAAGGGTGTGTTATTTATTTTAATAGGGCCTACTCTTATGATGAACAGAACATAAAGGGTAGCAAAGTAAACTTATTATATATTTTGTTATGAAACATCAAGAAAACGCTTGCATGATGTTACATCCAAATAGTTCCAACACTTATATATAAACATATAACCTCTTTGGTTGAAATAGTTTCGAGAAGAAGAGCCATGTTTTTAACATGCTTTTAACACTATATAATGTATGTGAGACAAAAATGTCGATAAGAATAGGTGTGACACAGGACCTAATAACCCGTTCTATCGTTAGGGCTTGAAACGATTTTTTAACTGAATGAAAAAAATTATCAAATGTCTTAATATCCGTTGAATATGAAGTCAGTTCAACAATAATGATAATATTCAAAAACATATTTAACATAACAAATAACTTAAACATAATCATCTTTTCGAATCATATGAAATGGTCAGGATTTGTTTTAACTTACATGTGCATATATGTTACGGATATTAAAACTAATTACGAGCCAGTTTACTGACAGCGTATTGACGGTGTTTTATCTGAGCCTCGTTGTGGGAAAACTGGGCGTATGCATTTGTATTCTGCACAGGCTAATAAGGGACACAATATCCGCCTAAACTAGATTTTCGTTGAGTAACGTGTCGTCCCAGATAATTATTTGCATTCTGCACAAGCTTTTAAGGGACCAAACTTTCCGCCTAAACAGCATTGTCGTGTTAAAGAGACTTATTTAAACAAAAAATTCATTGAAGCGGAAAGAGTCGTCCCTGATTAGCCTGTGCGGACTGCACAGGGTAATCTGGGACGTCACTACGCAAATGCATAATCCCAATTTGACAACAACGATGCTAAAGTGATGCTTGTTTCCATTCATAACATCATCAAGTTCTTATTGTGTTGCTCAGTTTATTGTAAACATTTATTATGCACTTGTCTTGGTTTTTAATTTGAATTCCAAGGCAATAATATTACATTTCATTAACACGCATGTATTTGCGCTTGATTCTTGGTAAAGCAGGGGGTTACTTTCAATCTGCGTTAACCATCAATGCTTTAGATTGACCATTCTAAGGTGGTAACCAGCGTAAATCATTGTCAGGATGTGTTTTAAACTGTGTGCAATGTCATATATATTTTAAGCAATTGTCTCAATTAAAAGACTAGCGGGTGTAAACAAACGTTTCTTTCTTGTAATTGTTTCTGGAGTTATTTTTGTCCACACTAGCTCTAGCAGAATAAGTTCTTTAAGACGTAATTGTGCTAGAGCTAGTGTGGAAAAAAGTATGTACATTTACCTATTAGTAAAACAGAGTTAGGATTGTGGATATCTTTTGTATACAATTTTGACAAAATATCTGGTAGGTAAAGAATGCGATATTTCTCATAGACATTGTAACTGGTAGGTACAGAATGAGATACTCCTCATTGACACTGTATCTGGTAGGTATAGAATGAGATATTCCTCATTGACACTGTGTCTGGTAGGTATAGAATGAGATATTCCTCATTGACACTGTGTCTGGTAGGTATAGAATGAGATATTCCTCATTGACACTGTGTCTGGTAGGTATAGAATGAGATATTCCTCATTGACACTGTGTCTGGTAGGTATAGAATGAGATATTCCTCATAGACACTGTATCTGGAAGGTATATAATGCGATATACCTGATTGGCACTGTATCTTGTATGTATAGAATGAGATATTCCTCATTGACACTGTGTCTGGTAGGTATATAATGAGATATTTCTCATAGACACTGTGTCTGGAAGATATAGAATGAGATATTCCTCATAGACACTATATCTAGAAGGAATAGAATGCGATATACCTGATTGACACTGTATCTTGTATGTTTATAATGAGATATTCCTCATTGACACTGTATCTGGTAAGTATAGAATGAGATATTCCTAATTTACACTGTATCTGGTAGGTATAGAATGAGATATTCCTCATTGACAATGTATCTGGTAGATATAGAATGTGATAATTCTCATTAACACTGTAACTGGTAGGTATATAATGGGATAGTCCTCATTCACACAATATCTGGTAGGTAAAGAATGAGAAATTTCTCATGGGCACTGTATCTGGTAGGTACAGATTTCCTCATATACACTGTGTCAGGTAGGTATACAATGAGATATATCTCATTGACACAGTAGCTGGTAGTTATACATTGAGATATTCCTCATTGACACAGTAGCTGGTAGGTATAGAATGAGACATTCCTTAGTGACATTTAATCTGGT
Organism: Dreissena polymorpha; assembly: GCF_020536995.1. Classification (NCBI taxonomy): domain Eukaryota; kingdom Metazoa; phylum Mollusca; class Bivalvia; order Myida; family Dreissenidae; genus Dreissena; species Dreissena polymorpha. Next base: position 52,487,370 of record NC_068362.1, read on the forward strand.
GGGTAAAGAATGAGACAGTCCTTATTGACACTAAATCTGGTAGGTATAGAATGAGACATTCCTTATTGACACTAAATCTGGTAAGTATAGAATGAGATATTCCTTATTGACACTAAATCTGGTAGGTATAGAATGAGACATTCCTTATTGACACTAAATCTGGTAGGTATAGAATGAGATATTCCTTATTGACACTAAATCTGGTAGGTATAGAATGAGACATTCCTTATTGATACTAAATCTGGTAGGTATAGAATGAGACATTCCTTATTGACACTAAATCTGGTAGGTAAAGAATGAGACATTCCTTATTGACACTAAATCTGGTAGGTATAGAATGAGACATTCCTTATTGACACTAAATCTGGTAGGTATAGAATGAGACATTCCTTATTGACACTAAATCTGGTAGGTATAGAATGAGACAGTCCTTATTGATACTAAATCTGGTAGGTATAGAATGAGACATTCCTTATTGACACTAAATCTGGTAGGTATAGAATGAGACATTCCTTATTGACACTAAATCTGGTAGGTATAGAATGAGACATTCCTTATTGACACTAAATCTGGTAGGTATAGAATGAGATATTCCTTATTGACACTAAATCTGGTAAGTATAGAATGAGATATTCCTTATTGACACTAAATCTGGTAGGTATAGAATGAGACATTCCTTATTGACACTAAATCTGGTAGGTATAGAATGAGACATTCCTTATTGACACTAAATCTGGTAAGTATAGAATGAGATATTCCTTATTGACACTAAATCTGGTAGGTATAGAATGAGACATTCCTTATTGACACTAAATCTGGTAGGTATAGAATGAGACATTCCTTATTGACACTAAATCTGGTAAGTATAGAATGAGACATTCCTTATTGACACTTAATCGGGTAGGTATAGAATGAGACATTCCTTATTGACACTAAATCTGGTAGGTATAGAATGAGATTAGCCGACAACGCAGATGTTTTACTGCTTGTCACAGATGAGCAAGTATGACCCCCGTGTTTACAGAGTGAGGCTCAAATCTAACCAACGCTACAGTTGCTAGCAATTCATCCAGGCGAACATTAGTCATTTGAACAGTTAAAAGAAAAAAAGGCCACAGCTTGCTCCTTCTAGGCAATTAAAAGGGAAGAGAAATTTTAACCAAACATACCTGGACCGCATGCTGCAAAAATGGTGCAAAGCATGCGTATATTGCAATTAGAGTAATTCAAATATTTTTAGAATGTTTTCTATCGCATGCGCTTTTACAGAATAATCAATACCACAATTTCAACCGATTTGGATCAAGGTCAGCAAAAAAAGCTTAAACTTGTAAATACCATTAACAATAGAGGTTTTTCATGCACATACAACATCGTAACTCCATATCAACATTCAAATTTGCATTTTACCTATGCAATTTCAAACACCTCTACATTTTACAGTTTTTATAAGTCCACCCAGCCCCAACATCGTCATTAAGACTGTGAACTGAATCATAGATATCCTCAAGAAAGCAATTGCAGAGAGAGGACCAGTTGTACCAAACATGTCTTGATCGAAAGTTGTGAACGTCCAACCCCAAAACTAACAGTCCTAACGTCTATGGGAGCAGTTTGTGTTGATCATAATTCGAAAAGAATACCTTGCGTTGCATAAGACATCGAAATAAAGTAACAGATACTCGATCATTTCGCCGCAACCAATCGACAATTGTGATTCTTACCAACACTACAGTTACTAGTAGTCCATCCAGGTGCACATAGGTCACCGGGGCAGTTGCCTGAGACATGGCCACAGCTTTCTCCGTTTAGACAATGGCAAGGGGAGGTGCAGTTTAGACCAAAATTGCCTTGACCGCATGCTGTAAACCACATTTCAATTAAACAATTGTTCACTTTATAAATTATTGAAAACATTATTATTTTACTAACGACATATAATTTGGTTGCACCGTCTTGATGCAGCTTAATGTTGAGACTACGACTTCTTCAATGTGCTTAACATAGTTGTAACACTTGACTTTCACCGGTTTCGAAACATCTTGGTTTAGTGCGAAACGGCTGTATTAAAGGCTTGCAATTAAATACATTCAAACATGGAATTATTTTTGTTACATGTAATGTACTATATAATACGTAATACCCCATTGCCATTCCTCAAGTTTACCGAAATAAATTATCACCGTCTACAGTATCAGCTAAGGGCCCGTAGGCCTGCATATTAAGGGATACCTAAATTGTATCACTTTAGAGTTATCGCTGTCACGTGTGATTTAAAATAATCATAAAAATCACTTCACCGCGTACGTAAATGTAGATATAACCCAAGATATGTATCCGAGTGGACTTACATCACAAAGCATTGTGTCCGATACCTGCCAAGTAATGAACTTGAATACAGAAACTGAAAGCATGACTGATGTAATAGCGAGAATATATTGTTTGCCTTGATAGACGAGTAATGTTATTTACATTTCTACATCCGTTTGCATGGTATTAACACTATTGAACTTTTAAATACAATTTCGAAGAAAGTACACATTTCTACTCATTTCAACATTTATTTATTTGTTTTATGGTTGAGTTTTTATTTCTTTGATATCAAATGAAAACTTACTTTCATTGCACGCCATTCCTTTCCATCCGTCTGCACAGATCCCGTTCGAACATGCACCTGTTACACTGTCGCATGAGCCCACTCGGCAATGGCATTGTTTGGAACAGTTAACGCTGTAACTTCCGAGTGGGCAGTCTGATAGGAAACAGAAGTGTGTGATATAGTCATATGATGGTAAAACGAAGGAAAAATGTGTCTTTTTAGAAATATATTCGGTTGAACGGACGTTATCCGAGAATATACACTAAAGCACAATGTAAACACGTTTTGATTTTAGATC
>NC_068362.1:52500266-52720266 GCF_020536995.1 Dreissena polymorpha
CAATATATTTTAAGATACACTTAGTGACATCTTGAATCCATTAGATGCAGCATATCACAAGAGCTTAACGTTAATTGTATTATAATGTAGACCAGCTTTTAATTTCTTGAAAAGCATGTCTGAACCGTGCCTGTTGAATATGCACAAATGTTTTTCATTTTCATATAATTTCATTCAGTACCTGGTACAGTTGGTAAACTTATGGCGCAGCATTGAGCTCGAACAATTTACATTTCCTAAATAAGGCATTGTTTAAATTTCCTTGCTTAACCCCAAATGAATAATGTGTTATTAGTGTTCACTTTTACTTGATAAGGATTGTTACCATACTGTGTTCTAATAATTCATAGTAAGCGTACATTTTATTATTATGCAATTAATTGAAAGTTTTTAATTACAAGCCGTACCCCATTTTTTTGTTCCAAAATTTGTTTCGTACCCAAATTGTTTTTCGTAACCAAATTTCTCTCGTACCAAATTTTTTTTATCTCTAACAATCTATGTACCGGTACTTCGGCTGAATGGGTCAAGTTCCCCACGGGTACTACTTCCCCGTATCCCGGGTACTTTGAAGTATACTTCACCGTACACCGATTTTCAAATGATACTTTTGAGTATACTTACAGGTAACCCAACTTTCCGACATTTTTTTCGTACCCAAAGATTTTCGTACCCAACTTTTCTTTCCAATTTTTTTTCGTTTTTTCCTACCCACATTTTTATGTAACCATATTTTGTTGGTACCCAAATTTTTGGTGGGCAAACTTTTTCGTACCCAAAATTTGTGTATCCAATTTTTTTTTACCCAAATTTTTGTACCCAAATATGTTTATGTACCCACAATTTTCGTACCCACATTTTTGTTCGTACCCATATGTGAAAAACGTGGGTACGAAACTTTTGGGTAAGAAATAAAATGTTGGGTACGAAAATTTTGGGTACGAAACAATTTTGCCAAAAATCCTATTGTTCTTAATTAAGTTTTACAAAGAACTGCGGATTGTCTTAAAGTTTTTGTACCCTGCAGCTATGCCAGATCTTAAATTAAGGACGCGGATAAATGACATGCAATAAAAAGTACACAATTGTGGTGATGTTGATAAACTTAAATTGATGCTTTTATATCCATCCTCTTCAAAAGCATCGGCACACCAGTACTGTCAGTACTTTGATTAGTTGTATGGTACTTCGCTAGCTTTGGGCACTGGGTTTTGCGTTGTACACGTCACCATTGGTTGTTCAAATCTATATTAATACACTGTTCGTCAGTAGAGGGGAGAAAAAAATTACGTACACGGCCGGACATAAGGGTCACACAATTTGTTATTGTCATGGGTCCAATAGGCCATTACAGTTAATTTATAGTTTATATTATTTTACGAACAATGGAAAACGCTGTGTTAGAAATAATTCAATGAAAATAAATCGTTACGAACATTGAAAAGGACTTTGTGCATGTGTATTTTGAGTTTGAAAGACTATGTCACAAGTTGATGCACAAGTGTCGGCCCTGATTACGGACGCACAAGCAATTCTGGGACGACACTTGACGCACATAAATTCAAATCCGATATCCCAAGCAAGGCTCATACTTTTCGTGGTCATAACTTACAGAAAATGTAATGTAAGTTCATTTTACTATATTTGCCGAAGAATGGTCGAGTGTTCTTATGACAGTTCTAGTTTGTTTTGCTTACAAAGCGGAGCAGTAGCATTAAAGCATTGATAAACTAGCTGTTATCACGTCAAAGGAAAAAATACCTCTAATTTCGACACTGAAATATGGATGATAGGGGGGATTCTTCTCTGTGCACTGCGTTAAGATCCATTAAAAAACTATAGAGCGATTTAAAAAGAATCAGTACATTTCAATCACATTTAAATATATAAATCTACAATATATTTAACTTCTGTCCGTATAATAAAATGAAGTACTGAAGGGCCATCTTTATATATTTTCAGTAAAAAAAATAATCTTCATAGCGAAGTTAATGCCTGCAAAGAAAGAGCAAAATGTCTCCAAACTTAAATGATTGTTATTTTATTCAATTGTTAAAACTTTGAAAAACTGAGTCACCATGTTGTTGTACGAATTATAAAATATTTCATAAAATTGTAAACTGTTAAACAAACTAATTGTATATTATATAGTACACTATGTTACATGAGAAATGTTGCTGAAAATATAATACGATGTAACAATTGGATTACCAAAGTACGAGACTTACTTCAAAACACTGGTTTTGTAGATGTTTGGATGTACCCAGAATCAGTAAATGCAAATGTATTTATTCCTATATTTAAAAATAGACTAATTGATATGTACATAGGTTTGTGGCTAAATGATTTAAACGTTAAAAGTTTATTAACTTTATACAAAGAATTGAAACATCGATTTGAACTATCTGATTACCTTAACATAATCTAAAACTTTAATTTAAGAAAATACATATCAAAATTAAGACTTTCGTCCCACATGTTAAAAATTGAATCTGGGAGACATACAAATATTCCTAAAAACGAACGCATATGTAATCTATGTAACTCAAATGATATTGAAGACGAATACCATTTTGTAATTGTATGTCCTCTTTATACAGATATAAGAAAAATGTATATTGACAAATTCTATTATAACCGACCTAGTATGCATAAATTTATTCTTTTGTTAACAAATAATAAAACCAAAGTCCTAAATAAACTCGCGATATATTGTAAAAATGCTTTTAAAATGAGAACTGATACATTGAATGCAAACGTTGAGTAATTCGATGGCCTTAGTGCATTTTTAACACCTTTTTATGTACTAGTTTGGTCACTTTCGCATTACTATGCATGTGCTTATTGCTTATATATTGTCAGTTTTGTATATGTAACGATGAACTGTAAATGTTTAAGTTATATGAATAAACTTTCTGTTCTGTTCTGTTCTGTTCTGTAAAACAAAGCCCTCGAATGTACCGACGCATCGTTGTAAACACTCTAAAGAATCTAAATTCCGTACGCGCGAATACCGACACTTCGCTGCAAACACTCTAAAGAATATAAATTTAGTACGCGCGAATACTGACACTTCACTGCAAACACTCTAAAGAATCTAAATTCCGTACGCGCGAATACTTTACACTTCGCTGCAAACACTCTAAATAATCTAAATTCCGTACGCTCGAATACCGACACTTCGCTGCAAACACTCTAAAGAATATAAATTTCGTACGCGCGAATACTTACACTTCAATGCAAACACTCTAAAGAATCTAAATTCCGTACGCTCGAATACCGACACTTCGCTGCAAACACTCTAAAGAATCTAAATTCCGTACGCGCGAATACCGACACTTCGCTGCAAACACTCTAAAGAATCCAAATTCCGTACGCGCGAATACCGACACTTCGCTGCAAACACTCTAAATAATCTTAATTCCGTACGCTCGAATACCGACACATCGTTGCTGCACACACTCTAACGAATATTAAATGTAACTCACGAAACACAAAAATGGCAATAGCGCGTATATAAATGTTGGCGATCTATTGTATGTAGATAGCATATATGTTCTGTTTCATTATTACTAAAAGCGAATATATCAGTTTTTATATGAACGAAACCATCGCGTAAAAGCTGTTCACTCCTGGGACTATATTTATGTATCTAAGTTTGCGGAATTAACCTATTCAATAACTTTTTTTTTCGTCCGAAAATTGAGTAATTACAGGATACAGTTTATCGAACAGTGTTTAATTTGGAACCAACAAGTGTCACCCGATACAACTCGAGTAAGTCTGTTCAACAGGCCTTAGGTTAACGGAGTTAGCCTGTACGGACAGGCAATGGTATTACCATCATACCAATTGGTATGGGGTTAGCCTCTAGATAGCCTGGCTCAAAGATCTATAAATAAATAGTTCTTTGTTCTTCTTTGTGCGACTGAATAAGGTTAATTTATACTAATTCCGGTCAGTAAATATGTCTTATCGCACCGAAAACACATTTTATTTTTGCATTTATTTTATTGTATGTTAATTTGACCTATCTTATTTAGTGCGTCTACCCGGTTGTGAAATAGACATGATTGTGTCATGTATACGTTTGGATAAAATATACAGTGCATAAGCTATTTACCATTACTTTGGCAACAACATTAACAAAACAATACTAAATAAAGTAGTTGCATTAGTATAATTATTAAAGGTACCGTCAACAACCAATGACAAAAAAGCAAAGTTTTAAAATACCGTATTTTTTAACAATTATTAGTTTATATTGATTAAAATATTACGACTAGTATATTAAATAACTTGAAAAAAGTTCATGATTTTAGTATATTCGGTAATAAAATTTCGCGATGTGAAATCGAAAGTACGTCGCGAAAATAGGTGACGTAACAATATAAACACTATAAATAACGCAAGTAGATTGATAATGTTATATATATAATATATACAATTCACTACGCATGCACAATTTTCATTCCTGGGTTTACCACGTGACGATGATGATCAATTTATCGGCGCTATTTATAGTTAACTGGTTGTTACGTGGTAGACCTACCCAGGAAAAACAAACAAATATACTGAAAATATGAAAACTTAACAACTGTTTTCAAGTAATGTTATATATCAGTCGTGATATTTTAATCAATATAAACTAATAATTGTGAAAAATACGGCTTTGCATCCTTTCTTTTATTCGTGTTCGTGGTTAACGGTCCTTTTAATAGTAGTATAAAAAGAAAAATTACTATAAAGTCATGATAAAGAAAATAATTAGCGAAATCAAAATGATAATTATGTTAATACTACAGTTCAAGTTTGTACTTAACCTGCGCATGTCCAAGTCATGGGTGAATATTCTAATATAAACAAAGCAATCCTTTCTTGCGCAGACATAATGAATTAACCTATTGCTTGAAAACCCGCTACTGATCTTAATAAAGGCGGATTATTTTCAAGCGAACCTGTATACCAATGCATCAAGTTGAAAAATTTCATTAAGTAAAGATTGACGCTTGATATTTAAGCTCAAGTGAATATTGTTTTTATATACACTATTGTAGGCCAGAAGCTTTAGTATAGGCACTCTTTCTGGAATAAATGGTGTTATTGTTTTCGTTATTGTTGTTGTTGTTATTTTCAGCATGATGTCAATGGAATAGCTATCTTCCCTTACGCAAGTCCTATAAGTATTCCTATAAGAACCCAAAGTGGCTGTAATTATCCACAGATTGAAACACTATTTAATTACATTTTCAAGGGAAATTTATAAATCGCCAATACCTTCGAGCGTGCTTAATCAAAATGAAATGATATACTGCTGATTAAAAAAATATTTCTGAAATAAATACATGTATACACCACTTAATTTACAATCATGGCGTAACCTACATATAACTCGAAATGTATGCTGTTGTCAATTAGGAAGTGAGAGACATGATCAGATACGTTATGTTAATACACTTATGCACAAATGGTAATTTTCTTTTAAATAATGAAAGCTTATTTGAGAACGGCATTTTACATATATTATTGTTGTTAAAGTGTTAAAAGACTATGACGCTTGTCAGGCGACGTTTTCAGCCATGTACGTAAGCGTCTGTTGTTCTGTTAGACAAAGCTCAAAGTCGGACTTGACCCAGACTCAGAAATACCAAATGCACAAAACAAGCAATAGTAAGTCGAACATCCTAAGTTGGGTATTTGTAGATTTACATAATGAGATCACAGCGTAACGTTCTTGGCAGTTAACGGTTCCAATATGGCCGCCAAACGACGGAACTTGTGATAATTAATATGTTTCGAATTAAAGGAACATATTTTGATCGGACGAATGCAGCGGAAATGTGCGAGGAACAGTTGTGCAGAAGTATCGTTACAAGAATGAGACTCTTCCCTGTTCCAGTCGCTCTCGCTGTAAGCAACTACATGCGGTACGCTTACACCGGCGATCCCAGACTCACCATTTGCGATAGTTTGGGTGTGTCAAAGGCAGCGTTAGAAGTTTATTGCATACTTCTGTAATATTCTGCAGCGAATGAGTTGAAATTCGTTATATTCTCATCTGGCGTCGAAACCGTCGAAATAGAAAGTTGGTTCCGTCACACGTGTGTGAGTCCATAGCCGATCTTTGTTTTCTCAACCGTATCCACGTACTTCTATGTATTTTGGACTAAATGTCAATTCGCACGTATTCGCATGTGATTTTTATTTACAGAAAAAATATATATTAGCTATACACTATTTGTGCTGCTTTTGTTTATTGTTTAAATCAAAAATACTAATGGGCATACATGTAATTATCAATAACCGTAATAACCAAGAGTTGGTTTGAAGGATTTGAGCGTAATTTGAACAATTACTCAACAGGCATGTTTTTTTCCTTACTTCTTTTAATCCATTTTAACATGGCACAACGATTGTAATTATAATATCAGATTTCATTTTCATTGATACAATGTAAATATTTTTGCCCCAGTCCGTATTGGCTCAAGATCAAGTATGATCAATTTTATCCAGTTTTTTTTAATACATTTTTTGTTATATTTCAAATTTTTAAAATTAGGGTGGTATGTTTGTCGGAAAACGGAAAGAGTTCGATATAAGGTCATATCTGTGCGGGTTGTCAGTTTTAAACTGAGAACATAAGTTAAACAAAAGCAAGTTTATTTGGTTAGTACACGGGTACACGGGACCTTTCGCCACTTGTGAAAGTCATACTTTGAGCGAATATATGTGTTGTCTACATATTTCAAACTGTGTACGTGCTGTCTATTATTAAAAATACACACTAATATTACGAAAACGCACCTAAGTCAAATACTTGAAAGAGGAACAGGAATTAATCGAAAGGAGAATAAGAGAGAAGTCTGACTTAGCATTGCAGAGTGAGATACCCAATTTTAGGGAGAGAGAGGATGGTGTTTTATCGGACATGAACACAATACGGTAGTCGAATATTTTTACGGCGAATCAATATAAGGCATGTATAGCATAGAGCATGAGTGCATAAGGTCTTTGTATAACGTGAATTAAAAGTAAATGGCAACTGATATAGAAAATATGCCTATTGTAAATACGGTACCACAAACATACAAGAACAATGGATCATTCTTTGATCGGAGTGGATAGAACTACGAACCAAGTCGTTCAAAGAATGGATATAACGCTGTATGCAGCCAGTGTACCTTAAGACCAACATTCGCATACGCGTAGTCTGGTCAGGAGCTTCATCGTTCGCTAATGAGAAAAACAAGATACTTTTAGTGATTTTATAGTTGACATGGTAGTTCACGAATATATTGCGCAAACTGGGCAGACTACTGTGAAACCATTATTATTCGTCCGACATTAATTTTCGCCTTTTTCGTCCTTCGACCGATGGACTAATTCAAGATCCTAACGAACAATCATGTCCCATATTTGAAACAAATAAGACTGAATTACCGTAGGCATGAGGCATTTAAATCCAGCGTAATCCACGCATATACACAGGGCTCGAAATTAACACTCGCACACTCGCAAAATGCGAGAAAAAAAGATTGCAAGGTACGTTATAAGCCACTAGTAATTTTGCAAATAAAGAAATAGTGAAAAAAAAACGAGTTATATTGCTTAATGCGTTCGAAGGCGTGAACGCTAAACCGTTAGTCAATTTTTTGAACGTCCGAATACCCATATGCGGAGGCGCGCACCTTGTTTGTTGACTGGTATACTTATAATACAGATGCACAGATGGTATTGATACAAAGAACATGAAAAGTCGACTATTCACACTCAAGTTAAATCCGGTTTTGACACAAAGGGGTGTTCATTATACATTGTACTGACAACTGACATTTCCTGTAAAACGCGAATGCAATAAGGCTGTATCGAATGCGTCGACTTCGTTTAGGTATAATAGTGTTGATTAGCGCTAATTGTTAAAAACTTTATTACCCATTGTGTGTATTGTGTTTTTCAGGGGTGTTGCAGATTATACAGCCTACACGCGGCGTATCCGAATTAAAGACAATACTATTAAACCCAATTAAAATATGACGGTGTGTGATCAACACCTGACTGAAATATATTCTGCGCTTTGTTACAAATTAATAAACAACATTTTGATTTGTGTTTGGTTGTTTGGTTTTAACTGCATCTACTATTTTTTAGCGTATTACATGTATTACAAACAAATCGGACGTTGTTTTTTTTCCAAACCAGAAATGGACGAATTTAAGAGCGGACGAAATAGTCATTTTTATGAAAAGGGAGAAATTTTGTGCCGACGAAAATAAATGGTTTCACAGTAGTCTCGAGCTGCGCATACGGCATTAGGTCCATTTTCGCATGACGTGGCTTATACTATCTTTGTGGACCACATGAGCGAAAGACTACGCCGCAGAAGGTGACATCACCACCAACCAGATAGTGTGGAGATATATACGTCAAAGTGAAAGGAAAGGAATTGCTACGGCAACATAGTAGAAATCAAATGCTGGGTCGAGAAATAACAATAAGAAGAATGGGAGAACAAAATGAGAATACACCTTGAGAAATATTGCAACAAACAGAAATTGATCTTACAAGAATTATAACAGAAGAAGACGGTTTGACAAAAGATGTAATGACAAATGAACTTCATAAAGTGGGCATACGGACCCTGCCATGTTTTGAAGGTAAGCATTCCGAAGAATGGAAGTTTGAAGTATTATGTCTAATGAGGACGGGGTCTTACCCTGACTACACATTGTCACATGCTATAAGGAGGTGGGTGAAAGGTTATAAAGGATGCTTCTTTCGACGATCAAACCCTCTGATTTAGTAGAAGAGGTAATGGAAAAAACATTTTGAGAAATGAAGTGATAAGAGGAAATCGTTCTAGACACGAAAATAGACTGAATGCTCTTCAATTTGGAACACGTTTAGGTGCTCTTTTCGCCAAGCTGTGCAAACAGCAAAAAATATTAGCTCAGGGAAATATTATTTAGAAACGTCAACGGGCCTTAGTGGTTGGTTTACTTAACTCTACGGCACAAAAAATGGACATTCTTTTCAAATATTCATTTCACCAATCTATTAGCAAATCACTTCAACAACAAATAATTTAAACTGCCGTATGTACATCCATAGTAAAATAGGCTGGCTTTGCCGATGTAAACGACGGATATCTGTTTGGGAATATAGTTTATATAATAATAAATATAATGGAAATGTTTCTTAAGCGGGACAGGTGAAGACCGTTTTTAACGAAATGTACAACTCATTACCAACAGATGATATTTATAACACAGTTGACAGTGTTTTCATTCAAATATCGTTAACATTGAAAACATTAATATGAATGAAATTAAATTCGCGTCGCCTAGATTTTTAGCATCCACATAATTGCATATACTCCGGGGAAACCTGTTTATCTGTATATTGCGATACAAATGCTAATTTTTGTTCTTCGTTATACCCTTATTATATTCTTTAAAGTATTTTTACTGGATAGAGCAATTCACTGATGATTGAATAACATTATTTTGTTCGCATACATTTTAATAAAAAAATTACAATAATAAATTGACACCGTATCAAATAGTAAACATAATAAGCTTGCTTCTGCAATACAATTATACTTGGTCTATCGTTTAATCCGGCGTACATGTTTTTATACTTTCACTTGGCACCTTGAACACTTTAACCTGGTTGCCGTGGCGTAATGGATATGGTGTCCGTCTAGCGACCGGGAGGTAATGGGTTCGATCCCCACTCGGGGAGCGTTCTTTAAATCGCCCCCAAATACACCAAATACTGCTTCTAGGCCCAGGAAACGGCCTCTAGAGCGTTTAAATAAGCCTGGGACTTTCAATGCAATCGAGCTCAAATAAATAGGTTTAAACTAACCTTTAACTCGCTCAACCTAAGATCAATCGATCAATATCGCTTGATTATTCAACCGTGAACTAGTTCATTCGCGACTATATTTAGACTGCGATTTATGTTTCCGATATCGTGATCGATTTTACAAAGATATTCAATAATTGGGTGGTTACTGTCAATAATACCAGGCATTATGAAAGTATTTTTGATAAACAGACATTGTGTACAGACTGTAATAGTTAACACCACAAGACTTGTTTTCCGCAGAAAAAGAATAGTGAACATTTATACTATTTAATAAGTGCAGCAAGGATTCGCCGCGAGCCAAGTTAACAAACATGTATCGAAATTACAGAAGCTCCCTGGACGGAACAGCAAGTAAGTCATCATCATCATCAATATCATCATCATCATCATCATCATCATCATCATCATCATCATCATCATCATCATCATCATCATCATCATCATCATCATCATCATCATCATCATCATCATCATCATCATCATCATCATCATCATAATCATAATCATCATAATCGTCGTCGTCGAAGTCGTCGTCGTCGTCGTCGGCATCATCGTCATCATCATCGTCACCACCACCACCACCACCACCTCCATAATCACTATCGTCACCATTTATATTCACTATCAATATCAATGAAAAACAAACAATTATCAATAGGAAGTAATAATTGACACATTTTGACCTGCGTCATGCGAACATGGGTCTAATGCATTTTAAAGCCAGCGTAGATAAAGATCAGCCTTCGCATGCGAGCAGTTTGGTCTAGAGCCACCCATGTTCACTTAAGAGATCACAAACTTTGCGTGATTTTATCCCATTTATGCCGAGCGTCTAGAAAAAAAGGATTTGGCAAACAGCGTAGACCGCATGATGCGGCGTCTCATCAGGGTCTGCGCTGTTTGCTTAAAGGAATTTCTGTAAGAAATATTCTAAATATAGAAATAAATGTACTAGACATCCGTAATTTTGGAAATACATTGATCCAATTTAGAAAGATGGGAGAGTCCACTTTGCATAAATGGGTTATATCCTACAGCTTAGCTTCTGATCGGACTCGCAGAGTTGTGTTGTGTTATGCTGGATGCATTTGACAAAGGACCAATTTCGCATGACGCGCGTCATTTTAGCTACACTATTCATTTGAATATGATGAGGTTTTTTTACCCATCTCACCCGTTCTTTTAACTTAAATCATAGTTATTTTAATCAAGTTAAAAAACTATGTAGCATTTTATTTTAGTAACATTGTTTCTGTAAAACAAAGCCCGGATGTAGTTGAAATGCCCTCTACGCGAGGATTCGGTGCGTATCCCTGTACATTGTTGCTGTAACACACTCTTAAGAAACCAAATGCCATGCAATTCCGTAATTTTTGAAGCAAGAATATTTTAATTTCCTAACGTATAACTAACGATGACAAAACCTCATGGATAACCGTTGTTGATTGTGTACGTCACCAGTTTAATTGTTCTTTTGCATTGTTGGATCGAAACTAAAATAGTTGTATCAGCAACGAAAACTGCCATAAGAAGCCGTTTCAAAAGGAATAAGGTAACGCCGATAAATTAAAATGGTTCACTTGTTATATACCGACCAAGGTGCATATAACTCGGAATAGGTAAACAGGTTTACATGAACATTAAAACCATAGCCTGGATGTAAAGCAAAAAGCCTCAAGTCAAGTCAAGTACATTTTATTTACAAAGTAGAATACACAAACAAGTACCATAAGCTCTAATGAGCTTTTTAAACCGACGTACAAGTACATATAAATTCTTACACATATTTAAAGCATTGCAGGCTAATAAAGCTATAATGGGCATGCAACTAATCGTTCTAGACTTTGCTAAGCTATCTATAAACTATAAACTAGCAGCAACAGAGAGCAAAATAACGGAAACAGAACAACATAGAAAAGCTGGCAACATAACATGGCAAAATAACGAAATAACAAAAATTCAGGTATATCGCTGCCAAGGCTATTGAAAAGACAATTATGTGACATCGCACGAGGAACAAGAGCAGTTTTCCCCATGTCAAGTATTTACTAGAGATCGGAACTGGTTAAAAGAGGATGCTTTCCTGAAGTTTTCCGGAAGGTCATTCCATAGTTTGGCAGCAGCATACCTAAAAAATTTCTTACCATATCTTTCTGTCATTGGTAGGGGTATCTCAACAGAATTAGAGTGCCTGGATTTATAGTACGCATACAATATTTGTGCATAAACGTGTACTACAATATGTCCTGATTTAGAATCCATCGGATGCCACTCTGGCATTGTTGAGCATTTTGAAAAATCCAAGATGGCTGCCAAAATGAAGAAATCATCATTCATAACTCTTCAAAAACATTATGTATTTGCTTTATTTTGTCTCAAATTAAGTGTTATTTTGTTGTTTCTTTGTTGAATTATAATGTTAAAGGGTGAAATAAATAATAACAAATTAAAAACAAAACAACAAATCCAAAATGGCCGAAAAATGGCCGTTTTTTTAGACAAACGCGACATTTTTCAGGAACAAACTGTCATCATATCGTTATTGAGTCTGAACCTTTATATTTTACTCATTTCTTGATTTCAAATGCAAAAGTCTGATTTAAATACAATTGAAATAAAAAAAATGGAGGTCACAATAGTAGACAAAGTGTGATATCCATATAAAACAAAGCCCCATATAAGGTGAATACTACACCATTAACTAATTTAATTTTAATCAAAACCATATGGTGCAGGTACTAATTAGAACCGTCTCAATGGCACGGTTCTAAAGAGATTTATGCTTCATATTATAATTATGTTTTCCCACCGCATGAGTAGACCAATACTTTGTATTAGCGGATCTTGTTTGAATGAAGCACTTTGAACAGGTAGCTGTTCCTATATCCATTTGTGTCTTGTTCTGTGAAAATTTGGCAAATTGCATGTGCGTAAAGTGTTGTCCCAGATTAGCCTGTGCAGTCAACACAGGCTAATCAGGGACGACACTTTCCGTTTTAATGGTATTTTTCGTTTAACCGAAAATCTAGTTCAAGCGGAAAGTGTCGTCCCTGATTAGCCTGTGCGTACTGCATAGTCTTATTTTGGGACGACACTTTACGCACATACATTTTGACCAATTTTCACAGAACAAGACACATTTACTATGTTATGCTATACAAAAATGCATCATTTTCTGAATGAGATTGCTTTTGGAGAATGCGGAACATCATGGACGTTTAGTAGTCTAGATGTCAAACCCTGATTTTGGGCTGACATGGATTTTTCGTACGCATAAACTGTGTTGCGATATTATTGTTCCCCAACATCTCTAGAACCAAAATCCATCGGATGCCACCTTGGCACCATTGAGCATTTTGCGAAAAATCCAAAATTGCCGCAAACATGGCCGCAAAAGTACACAATTTCCTATATCTCCTATATTTTTGAAATACTCATCTTTTTTCTCTTCAATAATTCGTTTAGGTAAATATCAACATCCTAGAGGCATTAAATACAAAAAAGCTCTTGCTGCTGCAAAAAAAATGGCCGCCAAGATGGCGGCCAAGATGCTGACTAAAATGACAAAAGCTTGGTATTTCCATTACAATTTATTTTTAAACCTGCTTTTGAGAGCACAATCATACACACTTATACCACATTCATCTATATAATTTTTCTTTGTGCATTTGAGAATTTTATAAGCTGAAATAAATCATCATGGTGATACATTTCATTATCAATAACTGTAAATACCATGCAATTTCATAAAAACATTTTTTTGGAAATTGTATTATTTTATTTATCATAGTTGTTTATCTTTATTTATTTAAAAATATCCGCGATCATCAAGTGTTTTTGTGTGACCAATTTGAGTTATCTTTGGAGTTATACATTATTCCAACATAGTGATTTGTGTTCGTTATCAAATTTAATTGTGCTAACCCTTTGAAATCAGTTTTTGTGAATAACCTTGTGTGTCCGAATAACCTTGTGTGTCCGACACCATAATGCCGCCCAAGAAATCTAATCGTAATAGCTGTGAGGACTGTAAGAAGGAGGTAGGGTCAGATGATAAGGCATTAGTGTGTTGTGTGTGTGAGAAATGGCATCATATTAATTGTCAATATGTTTCCCGTGGATGATTATAAGTTTCTAACCAAATCGGACGATAGCATCCAGTGGTATTGCAAAAGTTGTAGAGGAGCTTTTCAAAAGCTACTTAAAATTCTCACTTTAGTGTAAAAAAGGCAGGATCAGCTAGAGGAAGAGGTCAAAATAGTAAACTGTGGATTAAAAGACGTTAATGGGAAGTTGTCAAATCAGGCGTCGGAGATAAGTATTGTAATGAAGGATGTGGCGGAAATGAAGCTCAAGCTACCGAAATTGATCAGCGAAAAGGTTAGTGAGGTACTCTTAGACAAAAGGGAAGAGGCGTTGAGAGCTAGTAATATGACATTCTTTAATCTTAAAGAAGCGGAGAATTGAAGTTCAAAGGAAAGGGACATTGCATTGCTAGGGGAGGTAATAAGTAGCATTGGAATAGATTTGGATCCATCACAATTAGAGAACGTAACAAGATTAGGTCGTCTCTTCCCAAATAGTGCGAAAATACGCCCCATAAGGCTATTTATTGAGAGTCGCATCAAGAGAAATACTAAGGAATACTTTCAAAGGTGGGAATAGGGAGAGACCTCACTCAGAAGCAGAGAGAAAACAATATTATATTGAAGAAAACACTAGAGGCTATGAAAAAAGACTTCCCAGGGAAAATATGGGCTATCCGGCGGGATAAGATCGTTTAATTTCAACACAGACAAGCGATTAACTTGCCATCTGGTGTAGCAGGGACTACTCTACCCTCCCCTCAAGGGTCGGGGGACGGTCATTAAATGGTTAGGATCACAGTTATTGTAATGTAAATATGTTAACAGTTAAACATGTTAAAAGCACAGTAAATCGCGTTCAAAATGTTCAAAATATTGTTAATCACGTTCAAAATGTTCAATTTTTAAGTCGTTCAAAGGAAAGTGTGGATTATGCAGGATGTTCAAATAATGTGTTAAAGGGTTCGTCTGAAGATGCAGATACATTTTTGAAATTGTGGTTTACAAACGTTGATTCGTTATCGAATAAAGTAGCAGAACTTGAGGTATTTTTAGACATGGTACATCCGGATATATTAACGTTTATTCGCTCAAGAATAAACTGTCTTATTCAACGCAAACGCTTTTTTCTTAAGGGATCGCCGAAACCCGAACCCCAATTGTATAACCCATCCTACCCAGTCAACTCTAACACATAGACTCGTCCACTAAGTATAAAACCACTGCCAATGCAAATTGTCGTTCTTTTACTAGCTCCTTGCATCACAGGGTAGGTCGCGCTATGGTTTACTAGTTTACATTTAAAACCACGTGGTTTCATAAATTTGTCTTTTACTCTTTCTTTCCAAAGGAGAACTTATTTAATTATAGACACTTGTATCTTGTTAGGCGTATTTACATTTAGAATATGACATGCAGTATATATTTTAGGAAGATATTAAATATTTTGCATTTTTAGAATTCGGTTACACCGACCACGTGATTTCATAAATTTAAATGGAGAACTTGTATAATTATGAGCAGTTGTATAACTTTAGAGATTTAGTGAAATGTATATGTATAACATAAAAATCATTATGAATTCTGGGAAAAGATATTGCATAAGTCTTTTTGTGTTTTTCTTTTAATTTTTAGTATTAAGAAAGACAGACCACGTGATGGTATACTTCTCAAAATTGCGTTTTGTAAATTTTAATATTAAGTTATCGTGAATTATTAGACAAAGCTTTATTCTTAGATATTTTATGTTTGCATTAATTTGAAGTTATTGTCTTATCAATGTTCTCTATCCGATTGTATTAACACAACTATTTTTATTGCTTTTATATTGCCACCACGGGTCGAAAGATGTCTTTTGAAGGAGGCGTTGTCGTCTCAAGCCATGGGCACGGAGAATAGACTTGAAACCGAACCGGAGGTAACGGCGTCGGTTATATAAACGAAACGTGGAATTGTCTGAGCGGTTTTAAGGTCGGTTAAACATGTTGTTTTATTTATCATTACAGACGAGACAAACATTTCAAACTGATAATTTGTTTCCTATGTGTCTCTTTGAAAAAGATGCATTGAAATAACGCAGCAAATAGTCTGCAATAGAGAAATTATTGGGTGCGCTTCCGGCGTCATTTAAAACATTGAACGTGTAGACGTTTGGTTTAACGTGTTAATGATTTATATGGCGATACAACGTACAAATTCTGGAAGTAGAAACGCCGAGACGCAATGTTTCACCACCACCGAATGAACCTTCTGGTGCTCGCCACAACCTCCACCATAAAGAGAATAAGTGCATGCCGTGCAGTAAGACACTATCCCATTAAAATTAGCTGTAGAATGTGAGATACAGATTAAACAAAGATAAACTGTAATAAAAAAACGACTCGAAAGTACGTGACTTCTACTTTATTCATAGAAGTAAATAAATTTGCAATCTTAACAAGATAAACATATAACCGTCTATACAAAAATTCATGAATAACTAAAACGGTCTCCAAAATGAATCCTTAATCACGTGACCAATTTTGTCGCCATGTCCAATAGAAACATCGACTTCAGATAGTACGTCGCTGTTTTCCATAGATGAGACATTCATACTCGAGTAACACGAGTCTGATGAACTATCGTTGCTTGAATCCGAGATTCTCAAGTTGCTCTCTGCGAAAGGTCGCCCATGGAAATATCCTTCAGGAAACGCACTTGCGTATGTAATGGGAGAAAAATCCGGAGTGTTGAGAGTATATGTCGACATTTTCCTGACGTCATTTATTCTCACTGGGGTAGACATATGACGTTAAACGAGCGTTTTATTTCGGACACACATTTGAGGAACAGGCTGCGTCGCGTGTAGATGATCACTCAGCGCTTTGATCGTCTTTATGTCTGGAGATTTCTGTGAGGTTAGATACGTCATAACCTCCCTTGCACAAGCCTGGAACCCGGATTGGTAGGCGACCGACTCGGTTGCCATAGAAGCTGAGCCGTTGCGTTGTTGAAGCTGCTGAATGTGGAGCACTGTGCGATCAAGAATGTCTGCCTTGTCTACACGCGTCATAGGAGACGTCTGGGGATAAGAATTAAAAAATGTATTGTACATTTGGAAATCAAATCAAAGACGTATGGCTTTAGGCTACAGTGTATGTTCAAACATATTGTGTTAGTGTCTTGAATTGCATGTTTGCTATTATCAAATAAAACTAGTGAAGCTTTTAAACTTTTGTACCATATGTCCATTTTTTTATAAAAATGCACACTACTGGTAATAAAAATCATTTATTGAAGTAAACTCTCCATACAAATACACTATTTTGGCATCTTTGTCTAAATTACAATGCAATACAACCATCAATTAATTGAACTAGTAAAGCAAAACTCACTACATATACACTAATAATACATATATGGTAAAATGCATGGCCAGTGTGGGTAATTAACAGGTGATACAATTTACACGAAGACAGTGTGAAATGAAACAGAAAGAAGTTTTACAACCAAAGTAGATAAATTCAGAAAGTGGACAAAATTTAATGAGCCATACATTTATACTTTACCGTATGTTGTGAATAAATATGGTATAGTTTACAATTAGTGATGATGTCACGATACACGTAGTATATAGTTATTTGCAATAACGTTTGACATTTCAGTAACACGTGTGAAACAATAATGATATATTAACACCGTGCCTTACCTGTTCTCTAATGGTGTCCGCTATGAGCCGGTTCAGTTGGTCGATGCTGTGGTTCATGCGCTCCCGTCGCTGCTTCTCCACCAGCGGCTTCCTGATCTGAGAACAGAAAAACACATAATGAGAGTGATGCTGTTGAGTGCCTAATTAAAATTCAACGTGTACCGTATACCATCTTGGCTCTTACGTGAAATTTGAGCTAATTTGTATGACAATATTTTGTTGGCAGCGATTAGGGTAATGGCCTGTATGAAATGCGTTTTCTTGTAAATAGGTGTAGCATTTCTGCTATTAAGTTAGAATTCATCCTGATGTTTGTTCATGAAAACTCTTAAGAAGCCGAAGTTATATTGTAATACATTTTATGGGTTCGGTTATTACTAAAACAAATAAAATGTATCAGGATAAGATGGTTCTGAAGTCGTGTAATGTACATCTCCATCAGAGGTTTTGTCTTTTAAAATATGTTTCAATATATAAGCTAATATCTACGATTGAAACTTACCTGTCTCAAATAGCTGAATTCCTCCTGCCCAGCTTGTTTCACTGTAGATATTTTCATTGTGTTCACAAAATACCAGAAACAATTGCAAGGAAAAAATCGAGTCCGCCATGATTCTTTTTTTATTTTATTTTCTATATAACTCTTTCTCAGTTGATAATACTGTTATGCTTCGACGAGGTATATTATTACTTATATACTCAATTGTTTCGTGTCAGTTAAAGGCACGAGTTGATCGTCATTAACACGTCACGTGGATATCCTTAATTAGCAGCAAACTTGTAATAAACGCGTGACAAACACTGGACACTTTAGTTAAACGAGTCAACGTGTGCCAACAAAGAGTCTTCATTTATTTCCAATTTGTTTTACAAATGATCTACAAGTGGCAATCAAATTAAAGTAATTAATGCAATAACACTTTACTCAAATTATTTGCGACGGTCTTTGTCATAGCGGTTGAGTAAAATCATGTATTTCATTTTAATTATCCTCTTTTAAAGTAATTATCACATACCCCGGTATAATTAAACAACATCAACAACAGAAGAATTAAAGGCTTAAACACAACATCATTGCTTAGCTATAATTTAACACAGAGCAAAAATATGACAGTAAACACTGTAATTACCATTTTAAAGTATTATATTATATTTTGTTTAATTAACTGTTTGATGAAGTAAACGTTTTATTATTAATGAAATAGCACGCATTATATTTTCGTGTTGATACAAATGTATGCATTTACCGCTTTGCCACACCATTCAGAGATCGATCGAAGTTTATTCGTAGATCTTTGTAACATTCGATATTTACGCGTGTAACGTTTGTTTTGTATTTCTTTTCTCTGTAAATATGTTATTACTGGTAGAAGACTATGATATAAGCCAAAGCGAAGTTCCACCAATAAATGTGTATTGATATATCTAAGACCAAATTGTTGGAAATAAAGTATTTATTATGAGGCAGAAAGGAATACAGCTTATATAAAAAATAATTATATGATACATGTGCGCATTCAAAGATCTAGCAATTAAATTAAAATGCTATTTGATAGATCTTCGATATAGTGAACGAGTACTGCTTTTGAATATACAATTCTTTGTTCAAAACATCTTCAAATATATTTTATGGTAACACTTTAAATATCATTAACTTCTGTATATCTCATTTTGATCAAATATTCAGCTATTATTTCTTAAACTGTACAATATTTTAGGTTCTGTGTAATTATCCTAATGGACATTAAATAATAACCAATCCTCTTATTCTACTCCATATATTAACGTTTCGGCATTGCGCCTTTTATCCAAACAATGGACTACATTTTTACGTGTTTTTGCCAACTCGTTTCAAATAATAAAGTAAATCGATTGTTCCCATTAAAAATGCCGAACATACATTTTTTGGCATTTTGCGATTTTGATACTGCGCAAAGCGGAAAATCAATGCGCATAATTATACCCCCAAAACAACGAACTAGTTAAGCTCGATTTGTCATTGTCGGCTCGGGTACTACTTACATGTACCCCGGTTACACTTACGTATACTAACATGTACCCCGAGCACGGTAATATACTAAAACGTACCCGGGAATTTTAACGCTAAATCAGTCGCTGTCGGCTATTTTTTTAACTTATTAATTTTCATATTTATGTCAATTTTCTGTTAAATGGTCTCTATATTATCGAAACTCATACTCAAAAAGCATGTTGATGCAGATAAAATAAGAAGTGTGTTTCGTAATTACGGTAATCGGTAGCGCGTTTTACGACATCTGTTTTTAGGCGTGAAGAAAACTCGGGCAGAGTAAAATATTGGCCGGGTACGTTTCAGTATATTTACCGTACCCGCGGTACATGTAA
This sequence comes from Dreissena polymorpha, assembly GCF_020536995.1. Taxonomy (NCBI): domain Eukaryota; kingdom Metazoa; phylum Mollusca; class Bivalvia; order Myida; family Dreissenidae; genus Dreissena; species Dreissena polymorpha. Next base: position 52,520,274 of record NC_068362.1, read on the forward strand.
GTATAATTACATGTACCCGGGATACATGCAAGTAGTACCCGAGCCGACAATGACCAATCGAGCGTTATTTAGGTGTTGACGAGAGTGATTAGAATGTCGGTACGTGTTTATGTATTTGATACATAATTATATTCTATGTTCGTCAGTTATAATTCCCCATCGCAAAGCTTTACGGGGGAGATTTGAGGACTGTCATTCACTGTCAGTCTTCTCGGTAGGATAAATATATAATCTACCCTTTGCATATTTTCAGGAAAACTGCTTAAATATTAACGTTACTGAATGAAGTACATGTACTTAGTAGTAATGCCAGCTCAAGTTCAAGGTCAAACGTGAATGCCTAAGTTGTTGAGCCTCCATTTGTGTGTTCACTCGATATCTAACATACCTGTACTTTTTGAAGGATTTATTTGCACAATACTTGCCTAAGTGTTTAGGTAATTAAGAAAATGCGCAGAAGTCATTCTAACCTTAGGTTAAGGTGACACTTAAATGTATTATGTTTTTGTCTTCATATCCATAATACTCTTAAAAGAATCGACGTGAAACTTTGATCATTTGTTTTGCTCATTGGGACCTTATGATGAATGAATTCATTATAAGCCAGTCATCAAGGTTCCATTTTAGCCTTTTTTTTTACAGTAATTGTGTCCGCTCGGCTCATATACGATCCCATACGCTCTTAAAAGTTTGATAATGTAACCCTATCTCAAGTGTTTTTAATGATTCATACAATGTACAAACGCAAGTCATGCCAACTCAAGGTCAGTGCTACAAGGTCCAATTTTAAGCATGAATTTTCAATTTTGTTGTATATGTCCTATAAGTTCTCACGTAACTTTCATGACGTTTATATCATTCATAGGATGGAACTATTAAGCCACAGTATGGTGAAGGCTACCATATGAAGGTTAGAGAATCACAACGGGAAATATCAAGGTCTCTTGGACTGTTTTGGTATATTTAGTATTAAGCAATAATTATTCTCAATTAAAATTATAAAATTATACGTTAACAGTGTAAATCAAAGATGTATGTTTTATTCTACCATATTGACATTATGCTTTAGAAAAAGTTTTATATATAACATTTATATTTGTTTGTTTGTAAAGTTTAAAAACATAGTCCCTATATACATGCTTGTGCAAAAACTTATGTGGTCACTGGTGTGTTATTTCGTTTTGTATATTTCTTTTATAAGAGACGGAAGCTCATAAAGTATGTTGTCATAAATACATCCGCTTCATATAAGATACTATATGTTTCGTACATTTATTGATATATTAAGATGGACATACGATGTAAGTATTTGTTCAAGACTTCAAGTAAAAAATAAACCTCTGTATTAGCTGTGTTGTTTACTTCCTAATAAACATGATTTGTTTACTGCTTTGGTCAGAGAAAATGCTTACATTTTTATATGTTTATGTTGACTTGGACAGGCGTATGAGATCAAAATTAAATGAAGCTTACGAATAAAATAATACAATTTTATTTCAAAAAAGGTTGTAATAAAAAGATTTAATAAGTACCGACAAGAATAAAAAATGGTATATTTCATCTGTAACTTTAAATTAAGTATGTTTTGGGCTTATGAAGGGTACTTAACGTCTGGTATTTATTAAATAAAATATCAGCTTAATTTTAACAGTTTTTTTTGTTTTACAAATCAATGGCCACAATATTCGATTGTTTACTCACATAACGCATGGCTTATAAGACAGTTTATAGTATATTAACTTAATTTAATTAATCAAAATGAAATAAAAATATGTTAAAATAACTTATTAATGGAAAAATTTAAATAGTATGTATTACTTTAAATTGATGCTTATACATAGTCGCTTTACATATGATGTGTCGGGTGCTTCGAACAGGTTGGATTGAAAAGTTTTGAGAGAACACCAGTATTTATTACATGAATCAGAAAATAATAACTATTATTAAATCCATGTGCCCATACATCTAATCGATCCACAGACAAATTATCAGTTAACTTGTGTAAAGTGTTATTTTATTGGAAAAATACTTTAATTGTTTCTTTCATTTATATAACCAATTAGTCTTTAATTGATACATACTTTGTGGCACACGTTGACTCGTTTAACTAAAGTGTTACGTTTTTGTCACGCGTTTATTACACGTTTGCTGCTAATTAAGGATATCCACGTGACGTGTTTATGACGATCAACTCGTGCCTTTAACTGACACGTGTACGTGGGGTTAATAAGTCTTGATACATAAGTCGTAGTAACAAAATTGTATCAGCTAAAACAGAAAAATATCGCATCAAATAGGTGTTTGGAGTAGTTTAGATTTTCTCTTTAGCAAGAGTTACTTTTTCTGTTTCCATACACGATGAAAATGTCTGGATTGCACAAATGTGGAAAGGAGAACTCCAGCTATTTGAAAAAGGTGAGCTTCGATCAAAGATCATTATAAATTGAATGTTATTTTAATATGGAACTTGTTATAACATACTGCAAACTGTCTTGTACACTACATCTGTTGACCATTCAAAAGGGAAATATATCCATTACCATCTAACATTATTCTGGAAGTTTTTTTACGTTTATACCAAACGAAGCAGTGGCGTATTATAATAATACATATTTAAAAACGTCAGCTTTTAACGTGATCGCATTTAATATTATACACAACGCATTTTTGCAAGTGGTTCAATACAAGTTGCAATTTCATACTCGAACGGTGTTGTTCAGTACATCACAAAAGGTGAATTTACAGAAAGAATTGTACATAGGTAAATAATCAATTAACTACCGACGAAATATTACCATTATCATAGAATTAAACTCAAAATTTGCATAATTCAACATGGTATGCTATTCACGCATCTTATATAGCTCCAACAATAACGCCATGGGATCCTGTGTTTTCAGATCCGGAAGCCGCTGGTGGAGAAGCAGCGACGGGAGCGCATGAACCACAGCATCGACCAACTGAAGCGGCTCATAGCGGACACAATCAGAGAGTAGGTAACGCATATATGTTATTACTTATTTAGTCAAGAATTCAAGATGTATGTGTAATGTAGACATAACGGACCAACTGTCGGTATTTGTTGCGGAAATAGTTACTCAATCAACACCAGCATAGTTCTAATAAAAGTAACTATTAAGACAAGGTCATTATCACTGTCATCATCACCGCAAATTGCAGCTGTTTTGCATGTGACCAAGTATGTTTTTGAATAAAAGTCTTATATGTACACATACAAGTAGCACATGCAAGGCGTAAAGGGCTCAAAATTAGTACAATATATGTGTGTTACATAATCAAACAGTGTAGTTAATTTGTGAAATTATTATGGATGTGAAACGTACATGAACTATCCACAAATACCGGTAATCAGCATAAATATCATACATACAAAAATACATAAACATTGTTATACGTCTTTGTTATATCTCCCAAATGCACAATACCATTTTTATTCGTATACCCAGACGTCTCCCATGACGCGTATAGACAAGGCTGACATTCTAGACCTCACAGTTTTCCATCTGCAGCACTTACAACAGCGCCAAAGTTCAGTATCCAAGACAACCGAGTCGATAGCCTACACATCCGGGTTTCAGGCTTGTGCATGGGAGGTATTAGCGTACCTCACCAATCAGAAATATGCAGACCCTAAGACGATTAGCGCAATAAGTGACCATTTACACATGGCGCTGAATGTTCCTCAAAGATGTGTCCGAAATCATATGCCCGGAGAACAAAACATGTCTACACCTGTGAGGGCAAATAACATCAGGAAATTGTCGTCATACCCGCTGAACACTCCTGGTGTTTCACTCATTGCCAATCAAAACCTGCTGTCTCGAGAATACTCCGATGGTTTAAGCGTTCCTGCAAATAATTATCGACTCGCGTATCCCAGCCTCGATAGTTCAGTAGACTCGTGTTACTCAAGAATGAACGTCTCATCATTGGAAAACAGTGACGTCATATCCGAATCAGAAGGCGTTGTTTTTATTGGACATCGGGACACAGTTAGACACGTGATCAAGGAAACATTGTGGAGACCATTTTGATGCGATGTGATTGTTTATTTTGTTGATATTTTTGTTAAGTGTGCACAGGGACCTATACAAACATTGTAGGTCCCTGGTTTGCAGCGGTTAAATCCTCTATTAATAAATCATCATTCATTTATAAGTTGATAACTTGTTATCATGCAATCAGTGTGATTAGTTTCACCAACGACCCACTCGATCATGAGAATTCTTTCATGCACCATTCCTCCTAAAGATAATTCCATATAAAGATAAACAAATAACTATGACAATTTAGTCTCGAACGCGATATATGTTTCTTAGTGAAACCTGTTCCATATCTTACATACGAATCGTGTGTTCGGTTATTTATTGGCTCTACAAGAAAATTGCAGTCCTTATTTTCAATCTATCAGCATAAAGACACGTCTAAACAACTTAATCTATTACTGGGAGGCATTAAACGAACGAGGGTTTACTAAACAACGAAAAACTGGTTTGCCCTTTTGCTTTTATCAAAGATTTTGATGGACACATCCGTGATTTAAAACCCATAGTTGCAAATACTTTGATTTAACATGTACTGATACTGGTTTTGTGTTTTCATGTTGCTTGGATACGAACATAAAAAATTCTACTGCTGAACAAGTTTTTCAAAACCAACGACTGTAGCAATGTGGGGGAGGGGTGAGTCAACTACAGAAGAAGGTCGTAAGAACAACGACTTTATTTTACGATTTAAAGTCGCAAATGACACATGGGATCAAATTAAACTACTTGAAGGCTAAGGGCACATGCTCTGAGAAGCTTACGTAAAACATTTCGAATTAAATGTTGAATTTTTATGACAGAAAATCTTTGCTTTGAAAGGTTAGTTTCAAATAAAACTCGTTCCGGAACACTAGATATATAATTGTAAAAATATGTATTATATCATACTGTTTTCTGAATATGTGTATGGATGTTTATTTAAAGCGAGCGTGTACAATTTAATGTATCATAATATTATATTATATAATGCATGCGCGTGCCGTATCGACCGCACAGGATCATCAGGTTCGACACTTTTTGCTTTTATCGAATGTTTCATTTAAAACAAGTCTCGTCATACCGAAAATCCAGTATAGACCGAAAATATCGTCCATAATTAAAATGTGAGGACTGCACAGGCTAATCTGTGACCACACTTTAGTCACATGCATTACAGGGGCCTTTTCACGTTATGTTAAATTGACAAAATTAAAAAAAAGTTTCAGATTCGCAAATTTTCTTTGCAGAATAGATTTGTGAGGAAACAGTAATACTGAACATTTACCATGATCTAAAATACCCTTTTAATATATGCCTCTTTTGACGATTTAAAAACCTAAAATTATAAAGCGTTGCAACGCGAAACGATTTAATAATTTGGGGAGTTATGTTGTTAAATGTTGTGACACTACGAGGAATGTTTATATAAAGTATACAATACAACTATTATAGTATGATCACGGATGGTCGAGTGGTCTAAGCGTTAGACTTTTACTCCAGGGGTCAGTGGTTCGAGCCCAGTTGAGGGTTACTTTTTTCTTTTTTTAATTTTATTCTTGTTTTTTATTAGAGCGTTTGAAATCCAATGTTTACATTTATCAATATGAAGCATTTACTGATAACCTGTAGTACATGCCAAAATCTTTAAAAAGGCCCCTTTAAGTACGGCTTTTTCCCGAGCGAGACTCAAACAAAGATGCTGACTCGTCCATACCTCAAAAAGTCAATTAAATGTACAAATTGGTTAAACATATAATTGAACCGAGTAAAAATTGACAATTAAGCAATTGCTTTCACAATGAGAGGTTGGTCTTATACACATTTGTTTCTTATTTATACGCATCTCTGATATATAACAATTATTATTATTGGCGATTAATTGGCACATGTTTTGCCCTTATATTAGATAACTATACATTGACCTAATTTATTTTGCGTAGATAAAAAGATGTCATATTCATACTCCGTAAAAATCAGGTAATGACGGTCTAGAAGGCTATCACACATCGAGGAAGATATCGCTTTAAACTCTTAAACGACTTGAGACTTATCTTCGGACGTCCATCACGTAGAAGCAGTCCACAGTCCATTTACATAGATATATATATACATTTAAAGCCCATGTAAATATGTTTTTAGGGTCTTTGAATCGCAATTGAGAATATTTAGGAAGAGTTTGTAAACACTTGTGCTCATGTTGTTTTGCCATATTATTGTGTATATATGTATTTCTGCGCACGAAGATGCATTATGTGTGGAAGCTGACTCAGCACTCCAAGCAAATTAATTTATTAGACGCACACAAGTTTGGGCGAATGTTGAATTATAGCTGCCATTGCTAGCTTTTTACATCTTCCTTAACGGATTTTAGTGTTTGGTGCGATTTTGTGTTGTTTGGGAGAAGCCGGATCACCTTGAGGAAACCCCACCTGTCAGGTACGGTGACCACCAACCAAATTAACCATTTGCATGCTGGGAAATTTTTCTTCTACTAAAATGTCGTCTGCTGAATTTCTTAAATAGCATTTTCTTCGATTTTATTTGAAAAGAATACTATAAGAACATCAAACAGTTGGGATCCTGATGAGACGCCACGTTCTGTGGCGTCTCATCTGGGTCCAAACTGTTTGCAAAGGCCTTTAAAATTCGGTTCCAGCGCTTAAAGAGTTAATATGCTTATGGGATTGAACCCGGGTCGCCTAGGTGAGTAGCACATGGACCTACCACAGGGCTAACCGGACAGCCTTGTCAGCAAATTGTTTAGTCATGGTGCTTTATATATTTTGATTGTTTAAATAGACTCACTTCTTAGATTAAGCAAAAAATGTCGCAAATACAACAAAATATCTTATTCAAAGCAATTCACCTTTGCTTTGTGATTGTGTGTGTACTTTTTAGCATCAAAAATGTTTTCCGTCACCATGTTTAAATGCTAGCTATGCCCTTGCAATGGCACCACCTACACGTAAACCACGTGTGTGAAGTTAGCCTATTTAGCCCATTTAGCCTATTTAGTACATAGGTTGAAACAAACATCCTATTTAGCCCATTTAGCCAATTTAACAGCCTCTTCAGCCTATTTTAGCCTATTTAGACTATTTAGTAAATAGGTTGAAACATACATCCTATTTAGCCTAGTTAGCCTATTTAGCCTATTTAACAGCATTTTCAGCCTATTTAGCATATTTAGCCTATTTAGCCTATTTAGGACATAGGTTGAAACAAACATCCTATTTAGCCTATTTAACAGCCTATTCAGCATATTTAGCCTATTTAGCCTATTTAGTACATAGGTTGAAACAAACATCCTATTTAGCCTATTTAGCCAATTTAACAGCCTCTTCAACCTTTTTAGCCTATTTTAGCCTATTTAGCCTATTTAGTAAATAGGTTGAAACATACATCCTATTTAGCCTATTTAGCCTATTTAACACAGCATTTTCAGCCTATTAAGCATATTTAGCCTATTTTAGCATATTTAGCCTATTTTACAGCCTTTTCAGCCTATTTAGCCTATTTAGTACATAGGTTGAAACATACATCCTATTTAGCATATTTAGCCTATTTAACAGTATTTTCAGCCTATTTAGCCTATTAAGTACATAGTTAACAGCATTTTCAGCCTATTTAGCCTATTAAGCCTATTTAGTACATAGGTTGAAACATGCATCATATTTAGCCGATTTAGCCTTTTTAACAGCCTATTTAGCCTATTTAGTAAATAGGTTGAAACATACATCCTATTTTGCCTATTTAGCCTATTTAGCCTATTTAACAGCATTTTCAGCCTATTAAGCCTATTTAGCCTATTTAGTATATAGGTTGAAACATACATCCTATTTAGCCTATTTAACAGCCCTTTCAGCCTATTTATCCTATTTAGCCTATTTAGTACATAGGTTGAAACATATATCCTATTTAGCCTATTTAGCCTATTTAACAGCATTTTCAGCCTATTTAGCCTATTAAGAACATAGTTAACAGCATTTTCAGCCTTTTTAGCATATTAAGCCTATTTAGTACATAGGTTGAAACATGCATCCTATTTAGCCGATTAAGCCTATTTTACAGCCTATTTAGCCTATTTAGTATATAGGTTTAAACATACATCATATTTAGCCTATTTAGCATATTTAACAGCCTTTTCATCCTATTTAGAAAGTTTAGAACATAGGTTGAAACATACAAGGCATTTAGCCTGTTAAGACTATTTAACAGCCTTTTCAGCCTATTTAGCCATAGCTTGAAACATACATCATATTTAGCCTATTTATCCTATTTAACAGTCTTTTCAGCCTATTTAGAAAGTGTAGTACAAATGTTGAAACATACGGTACATCCTAAGTAGCCTATTTAGCCTATTTAACAGCATTTTCAGCCTATTTAGCCTATTTAGCCTATTTAATACATAGGTTGAAACATACAACGAACAAGAGTTATCCCCCGGAAAAGTCCTAGTGCACGCTGACCAGCCGTCGACTGCCTGTCGGGCTGACCTAGTTTCGGCCGAGAGTTTTAATTAGGATCGGAGCCAGGTGCAACCTATTTAGCCTATTACGCGCCATTTTTGCCTGTGAGTGGGTATGCCCCTTTAAGGGCCCCTTTCGGACGAACAAGAGTTATCCCCCGGAAGAGACCTAGTGCACGCTGACCAGCCGTAGACTGCCTATCGGGCTGAACTAGTTTCGGCCGGGAGTTTTAATTACGGTCGGCCCCGTGCATGCAGCCTATTTAGCCTATTTCTCGTATGCGTCATTTCCAAGTGAGCGGGTATGCCCCTTTAAAGGCCCCTTTCGGACGAACAAGAGTTATCCCCCGGAAGAGACCTAGTGCACGCTGACCAGACGTCGACTGCCTGTCGGGCTGACCTAGTTTCGGCCGGGAGTTTTAATTAGGATCGGAGCCAGGTGCAACCTATTTAACCTATTACGCGCCATTTTTGCCTGTGAGTGGGTATGCCCCTTTAAGGGCCCCTTTCGGACGAACAAGAGTTATCCCCCGGAAGAGACCTAGTGCACGCTGACCAGCCGTCGACTGCCTATCGGGCTGAACTAGTTTCGGCCGGGAGTTTTAATTACGGTCGGCCCCGTGCATGCAGCCTATTTAGCCTATTTCTCGTATGCGTCATTTCCCAGTGAGCGGGTATGCCCCTTTAAAAGCCCCTTTCGGACGAACAAGAGTTATCCCCCGGAAGAGACCTAGTGCACGCTGACCAGCCGTCGACTGCCTGTCGGGCTGATCTAGTTTCGGCCGGGAGTTTTAATTAGGATCGGAGCCAGGTGCAACCTATTTAGCCTATTACGCGCCATTTTTGCATGTGAGTGGGTTTGCCCCTTTAAGGGCCCCTTTCGGACGAACAAGAGTTATCCCCCGAAAGAGACCTAGTGCACGCTGACCAGCCGTCGACTGCCTATCGGGCTGACCTAGTTTCGGCCGGGAGTTTTAATTACGGTCGGCCCCGTGCATGCAGCCTATTTAGCCTATTTCTCGTATGCGTCATTTCCCAGTGAGCGGGTATGCCCCTTTAAGGGCCCCTTTCGGACGAACAAGAGTTATCCCCCGGAAGAGACCTAGTGCACGCTGACCAGCCGTCGACTGCCTGTCGGGCTGACCTAGTTTCGGCCGGGAGTTTTAATTAGGATCGGAGCCAGGTGCAACCAATTTAGCCTATTACGCGCCATTTTTGCCTGTGAGTGGGTATGCCCCTTTAAGGGCCCCTTTCGGACGAACAAGAGTTATCCCCCGGAAGAGACCTAGTGCACGCTGACCAGCCGTCGACTGCCTATCGGGCTGAACTAGTTTCGTCCGGGAGTTTTAATTACGGTCGGCCCCGTGCATGCAGCCTATTTAGCCTATTTCTCGTATGCGTCATTTCCCAGTGAGAGTGTATGCCCCTTTAAGGGCCCCGTTCGGACGAACAAGAGTTATCCCTCGGAAGAGACCTAGTGCACGCTGACCAGCCGTCGACTGCCTGTCGGGCTGACCTAGTTTCGGCCGGGAGTTTAAATTAGGATCGGAGCCAGGTGCAACCTATTTAGCCTATTACGCGCCATTTTCGCCTGTGAGTGGGTATGCCCCTTTAAGGGCCCCTTTCGGACGAACAAGAGTTATCCCCCGGAAGAGACCTAGTGCACGCTGACCAGCCGTCGACTGCCTATCGGGCTGAACTAGTTTCGGCCGGGAGTTTTAATTACGGTCGGCCCCGTGCATGCAGCCTATTTAGCCTATTTCTCGTATTCGTCATTTCCCAGTGAGCGGGTATGCCCCTTTAAGGGCCCCTTTCGGACGAACAAGAGTTATCCCCCGGAAGAAACCTAGTGCACGCTGACCAGCCGTCGACTGCCTGTCGGGCTGACCTAGTTTCGGCCGGGAGTTTTAATTAGGATCGGAGCCGGTTGCAACCTATTTAGCCTATTACGCGCCATTTTTGCCTGTGAGTGGGTTTGCCCCTTTAAGGGCCCCTTTCGGACGAACAAGAGTTATCCCCCGGAAGAGACCTAGTGAACGCTGACCAGCCGTCGACTGCCTATCGGGCTGAACTAGTTTCGGCCGGGAGTTTTAATTACGGTCGGCCCCGTGCATGCAGCCTATTTAGCCTATTTCTCGTATGCGTCATTTCCCAGTGAGCGGGTATGCCCCTTTAAGGTCCCCTTTCGGACGAACAAGAGTTATCCCCCGGAAGAGACCTAGTGCACGCTGACCAGCCGTCGACTGCCTGTCGGGCTGATCTAGTTTCGGCCGGGAGTTTTAATTAGGATCGGAGCCAGGTGCAACCTATTTAGCCTATTACGCGCCATTTTTGCCTGTCTATAAACCAGTCTTATCTCATTTGCCGTTCCTTTCTTCGACAGATTTTTATAAATTGTTTGACACTATGTATTTGTGTTCTAAAATCGCCATGTTTTATATGCTAGAATTCAACGATTAATATCGAACAATGCGTTTAAAAAATTGACGGATGTAATATTCACCATGTTATCAAGCGATATAGAACAAAGCAGTTTGTTGGAATCTGTTGTTCAATACATTAAAAGCCCACAAACCCTCAAAATCAACGAAAATTGTGTACAATATTTCGAAAAAATAAAATTAACACATAACAAATCAATGTTCCTTATAGAAATAACAAGATTTCAACGCTAGATGTGGTCTGGTAACATAGAATTTACAAGATATAAAATGCTCTTTTTTGTGGGATAATATATTAAACAAATGTTCATTTAACAAGTTAGTTTTCGTGTGTCGTATGAATAGATATCGGTGCCGAAAATTAAAATGGAATAAAGTGCTCTGCACACAAATTAGAACGAGCATTTTGTACCTCTTTAAATCTATGTTACCAGGCCACATCTAGCGTTGAAACTTTGGCTATTTCTATAAGGGACATTGACTATCTATGTGTTTACTTTATTGTTTCGAAATATTGTTTTATTTTAGGTATTTTTGCAACGTTAAGTCACGTTGAAAAACGAGAAAGATTGCTACATTCTAACAGAAAGCACACACATTTACAAATTAACGGAAATCTATAACGCCGAGAGTTGAATATTATCACAAGGAAAGCTGCAACAGAAATTATTAAGTCTGGTTAAATAAAGAATGATTTATTTTTTATTGATATTTCCCTATAAACGATAATGGCATTACATAGACACTGCAGTGCTCCAGCTAGGCCTAAATGGAAGGGCGCCCCGCCCTGCCCTTCCGAAGCCCCGCCCTGCCCTTCTGATACTCCGCCCTGCCTTTTCATTAAAAAATAATATACATAGTATATAAATATATTTTAAAGACATATTTATTGTTTATAAATCTCTTGTTACATTGTAATTAAATTATTCCTCATTTTAGACATTTTATTTGTATGGTTTAATAATAATGGAAATAATATATCCTAACAATTATTTATAACATAAAAATTAATATGCAACGAGGATCATTCCAGATACGACTGTGCATGCATTGACACAATTTGCACTTTGAAAGTGCTCTTTTGACAAAATAGCCCCCTCTGCCCTTTTCATTTTTTTAAAATTGTAAACGTGTTAATTTTTGGTTTATAGAGATCTATCATGTATTAAGCTTTCGGTGTTTTTGTGGTGTTGGTCGGTCTGACGGCTAGGAGACGGGCCGACATATCAATACGTGAATGCTGTGTGCATTTTAAAATGAATAGTGTTATTTTGCACACAGGAAACAATGTACCTTTAAATCTTCGACAAACATTTGAGGACCTAGCAGTCCAACTATGTTTGACTTCGTTTAACCCCAAAGAACAAAAACGATGAAAGTCAAGATAAAACACGCACGTGTCTGTGAACGCAACAGGTAGCGGGAATCGATTCCACATGCGAGGAGTATTTAAAGAGAAAGATGTTACGTTATGCTAATTTGCAAATCATTATGCTGAACGTCGCTGTCTATTTCCTGCTTGTGTTGGCTGTTGACTGCACCGTGCAGAGCAAGCGGTTTGTTGCAAAGGTCGATCTTCCGGAACTTTTGCAGCGATTGGATGGTTTGACAGTACAGTGAATGATTTAAGTAAGTAATGCACTTCTAGTATTTATGTGTTTTATAATAACGCTCTTTCACAAATAACGCCGAGGCAAGTGTAAGATTTGTTGACTTATAGAACCTGTTTTAACACACCATGCGTTGTTTTAACCGTTCCAATGCGTTCAATCCAGTTTTATTCTTTTTATTTTCTTTGTCGGGTCCATTAAATGTTGTGTGTGTAAATAAATAAGAACCGCATTCTATTTCCATATTTTTTTGGTAAATTGTTGATTATGTTATAAGTTTTATTTTATAAAATTTGATGTTAAGAAATAAATTTGACATCTTGCGATAGATTTTGATGAATAATATTGATGTTGTATTGTTTCATGTTAAAGGGATCGTCAACCACGAATGGCGAAAAAAGAAAAGTTCTAAAATACCGTATTTTTTACAATTATTAGTTTATATTGATTAAACTATCACGACTGGTATATTGCATTACTTGAAGAAAGTTGTTAAGTTTTCATATTTTAGTATATTCGGTAATAAATTTTACTGGGTACAAAAACCAGGTAACTATAAATAACGCAAGTAGATCATCATCGTCACGTGGTAAGTCCAGGAATGCAAAATGTGCATGCGTATTGAATTGTATATATCATATATATATATAAAATGATCAATCTACTTGCGTTATTTATAGTATGAATATCGTTATGTCACATATTTTCGTGATGTACTTTCGATTTCACATCGCGAAATTTTATTACTGAATAAACTGAATATATGATTTTTTTTTCAAGTAATGTAATAAACCAGTCGTGATATTTTAATTAATATAAACTAATAATTGTAAACAAGTACGGTATTTAGAACTTTTCTGTTTTGTCATTCGTGGTTGACGGTCCCTTTAAGATGACTTCATTTATACGCCTGATTGAATGCAAATTTTCGTCGATGGGTGGAGCATAGCTATTAATTTCTTGTGCCACTGATGTAATTCCTACCCATTGTTTATCCGTGACCGTTGCCGTTGGCCGTCGATAGTTAACTGTCATAAACAAAAATATATTTATGTCTTTATTGCAGTGGATAAAACTGGTGTGCATCGCATTTGCCAACCGTTATTGACATTTTGTCATTACATGCATTTAATTAGCTTTTTACAGTGTTTGTGGCTTATATTCAGTCTAAACCTTTTTATTTTAGCTCGATTGAATCGAAAGCCTCAGGCTTATTGTAACGCTTTCCGGGGCCAGTACTTAGTGTGTTTGAGGGAGATCTTTAGAACGCTAGGCGAACACCATATCCATTACACCTCGGCGAAATTGAAATGATATATTATATATTTATATTTATACATACTTATATTTGCTAACATTTATACATTCATAACTCTATCTGCGTCCCATGTCTAAATGTATATATTGTTACAGCTCAACACACTGGCTTCATTTTGGTTATATATTGTTTTTTGTTTTTTTTGATTTTATGACAGAATTGCAGAATGCAGACCTTCTACGGAAATATGATTACTTGCAAGTCAAATGCAGTAAGTGGTAGTTTTAACACAAATTGACCGAAAGCGGTGAAAGGGTGATAAAAAATAATGCTATTTTCATCCAGAAAACACCACATTTCTTATATGCAGATCTCAAGAAAGGTTCAAGGGCTTCACGTCATGTGTAAACATACGTAATAATTACAATATATATTTTGTAAAAACTGTCTGCTTAAGAATGGGATGAGCGACAGTTTTCTTGGTCGGACAAAGCAAATCAATTGGATAAGACAGTGCAGAATTGATAGTTAGGTAATTTGCGTGCACTTACGTCATGCTTATAATCATTTAAGCGTTTTTAGAAGGTATAATTGCACATACATTGAACAAATATGTACGTTATATTCGAAAAATGTAGTTCAATTAAGTGTACCCTATTTATCGATATGATATATTGAATGAAACATTTTCTATAAGTAATCCATGTCATGCCTATTCATTCAGATCATCCGCCGGTGGCATTTAAAGCACACCTAACTTCCTCTATCAGTCCAGGTGCAAACCAGCGCATCATTTTTGATGACGTACAACTGAACACAGGTAACGCCTATCATCGACACCTGGGCGGATTCCTTGCACCTTTGAATGGCACCTACCTGTTTTCGGTTTCTGTCTGCTCGGACGGTGGTCATTATATAGTACTTGATTTGATGAAAAACGCCGGCCTTATTGGGAGGGTACTAGCAGGGGATTCTGTCTACAACGACTGCTCCTCGGATACTTCAATTGTGGAATTGAATGCAGGGGACGAAGTGTATGTTCAGCATCATGCGTCAAGTGGAGATTATGTTAATGCTCATCAAAATATACTTAACAGCTTTACCGGTGTACTTTTACAAATACTGTAGCTTTTATTGGAGGCACAACAACTTGATTAAACCCTCAAACAGTCCGTGGGTTAAATTCATTATTTCCTAATGGCTCTCTGCAATATGTCGCTTTCGTTTAAAAATGCTATTAATTGAGTAATTATTCAGCTCAATGTTAACTTGACCTTTGGACATAGGACCCTTGCATTTTTGCAATAACTCCATTCAACAGGGTTCACGTGTGAGGCATGTTTTAAAAAATGCTGGTTGAATGATGAAGTTCCGGTCTTCAGCCATTATGTCTCAATGTCTATATTTTGAAGGTAATTATCTCGTATATCTGAACTAGAGACATATGCGTTGCAAAAAAGATCAGTATCACATGAAAATCATTTGCAGCATATCTTTTGGCAGTGTCTGACGAATAAAGCAACCGATAAATATGTTCGACAGGCTATTGTTACGTACCCTGATCACGGACGAAGTAACAGCATCATGGGTATATATTAATTTGACCTCTTACGTGTGAACTGGACCTTAAAGGCTGGAGTTACATGTCTTACGTTCCGCTAAACGCCATCTGTACATTATAAAGACAATTAATTCGAAAAAGTACTATTGCAAAGAAATTGTGACGAGTAATTTGCATTATTTTAAAATTTACGATTGACCTCTAGGTGCATGATTGCGACACACTATATCGACATGTTTAACGTTTGTTGAAACTTGCTGACAATGTTCTTTGTTAACGATATATTAACATTTTTTTTATCTCAGTGCTTACTAAACTTTAGGAATATTTGTATTGTTTATATTATGCAAGGAAAGATTACAACAGGTTAAACTTGGGATATTAGCTCCAAGCGAATGTCCACATGCGCCTTATTACATGCTCCAGTGTTATAAATAGTAACAATGTCAGTATATACTCGTACATATAAATAACACGTATAGATTTCCTTTAATGTCATAGATGGCGTTTGCGAAACAAACACCGCCATCATTGAGGTCTACTTTTTTAAAATGGATATAATGTAAATTAAACGTGTAATATAAAGATTAAATAAACGTTAGTTTAGAAAAACATTAAATTCTACACATATTTTAAATCAGTAAAAACATTACACTTTATTTAAGAAAGAAGATTCGACAAAATATTTTGCCACAAACAAACATGACGCCATATAACTTGTGTTGTATGACCTGTTTTGTCTCTCGTGTATAAACTGTTAGTTATATGGTATCTTATGCTAGGTATTGAGTTGGCTTTCCCACGCCTATTATGAAATGATCATGTATACAAAACTAGTATCAACTTGACATTTACACTGTATTATTTATTGACGCATGTCATTGACATCAACAATAAATAAAACAAGAGCAATCAACACATTTCATGACAGAAAGTGGATTTATCCCGACCAGGTCATTACCTAAGTTATATTTTCCAATATTAACGAAATACATGCGAACAACAAACATATAGACATGTTTTAGACTAGGCTGTTAATGGTAATAATGAAACCTTAAATATAATCATTAGGTATTTTAATAATCAGGTTTGTGAATAGTTTTGATCAATGTCACATGTCATCTATAATTAAAAAGATCAAAACAAAACCAATGTTATTTAAGAATGAAATTCTGATATTTAAAAACAAATTGAATCACTGATATCTCTATCAAAGACAATTTTTTTATCAGATGACCACCCATAAGATAATTTTAAATGCGTGTAGTGCGTGTTGCGCACTATTTATCTGGCATGGCATCCTCGAAGTTTAAATAAGCAATGGTTTGTGATCGTTTTGATATTTGAAGATGACAAGCGGTGGTGTTTTATGTTATGTACGTAAAGAGATGCTATCACTAAACGCAGCTCTTTTAAAATGAAACAGACGTTTTATAAGGGCTGCGTATACATGTGTTAGAAGTTGAAAGAATAAAAGGTTCAATGTTTATTTTTTCACTACTATCTTTGATAAAAGAATTCTATCACTCAATATATTTAATATACACGTATATTATAACGCAAAAGAAGTCATTGGGGAAGGGCAACCAACTTTGAGAGGTATTGAAAACTCTTAAAGATTGAATAATTTTCAAAGATAATAAATGTACCATAATATATTTTAAGGTTGAATATTTCCACAGGAACAATTACATTGTGTATCACATTTAAGGATCAAAGTAGCAACGGCCATTGTTTGCCAACAATTCATTTAAAGTATGTTAATAGATATGTTAATACTTCAGGTATATTTATCTAAACAATCAGGTGTGTCTACATGGTTATAACAAAATGTTAAAAAATATAATGATTTAGCCTGCCTAGTTAATTAAATTTATGTATTGTAAGATGCAAAATATATATGTTTTCGCCCTAAACATTCGATACAAATCAAACACAAAATAAAGAACATAATAATGACTCGAAAGATGCTGAATTCTATTGCAGACGAAAACACGTTTTTGAGGTAATGAAATTGTCCTCAAGTCCCGCTAAATGGTTCCCGCTAAACCAGAGTGCTCAGAACAACGGCTATAAAGGGAAGTGTTCACCACTGTTTGTAGTTTTGAAAAAGAAAATTATATTTTTTTAAAGTAATTTTTAATTAAAAAAATTATTATAACCATGGAAAAGATAAAATGAAAATTAACTTGCCCTTAAGCTCGACCTTTCAAAGCAAACGTTATCACTATAATTACACCATGCACGCAGCTTTCAAATTGTGGAAGATCGTGATGTCGTTATGCATACTTTTGTCAAATCATGAATGAAAAGCGTCACAATCACTTATTATTTTGCCGATTTCCATTGATGGTTAGAAAAAAACTAACTCATATTTTAAATAGGTAAGCTCATATGAGTACGAAGTGCACAAGGTGAACTATTGTGATCACCCTATACGTCCTTCATCGTGCAATGTGCGTCGTCACATTTTAGCTATTCATCATTCCAGAGGCCACATTTGTTTATCCAATCTTGATAAACTTTATCAGAGTGTTTAGCTAGTTTATATTCTGGATTACGTTCGTCAAAAAAGAGTTTACCAAGTAAAATCTTAAAAAAAAAACTTATCACCACTTTAGACGCAACACGTATGATTAAATCTTAATGACACTTGATCGAAATGGTAATTTTGACAATGTCTAGATTATAGCTTGAATTTAGAACACGTTCTAAAAACTAGCGAACCAGCTCAAAACCTTGAAAATACTTTGATACCACTCTAGAGACCACATGTATGTCTCAATCTTGATAAAACGTTTTCTAAATGTTTATTTGGAACAAAATATAAGCCGACTTTGAATCTGCGCACGTGCGGCGAATAAAAGATGTCTACACTGTCATTTTAGAAAAACAAAACTCGTTATCTTTCTCGACGCCCCATTTATGTGTCAATCGTGATGAACCCTGGTATGAACTATTATTTTATTTTTTTAAATATCTCGGCCGAGGTTGAATTGGGTATTGTGCGACAGCAACAGTTATCACTCAATCTGTTTGAAACTTATTCAGATTGCTTATTTGGAAAATATCTACGCCGGGTTTGAATCTAGATTTACGCGAGTAAAAGACAAGGTCACCAGGTCAAATCTTAAAACAAACGTTTTGCCATGTTTACTCAATCTCGATGAAACTTGACCAGAATCTTTATCGCGACAATCTCTAGACGAGTTTAAATCTTGCTAGCGTGTTTCCAAAAATAAGGTCACAACATTTTATCTTAAAAAACCCATATTTCCATCCGTTAGGCACCATTTATGTCTCAGGCTTGATGATACTTGGTCAGCACTCAAAATGCTTTTTGCGATAATCTTAAAACATTTGGTAAAAACCTGAGGACGAAAAACGGGTTATGGATCATCTAACGGCTACGCAATCTGTTCCTCAAAGGTGACATGCGAGGCCAATATATTATGTCGAGCCTGCGTATACAGTGGATAATCTCTTGATATTTAATATAATATTTTCGAGGTTATTTATTCTTATTTGATCCAATCAGTGCTATTGTCTTTTTTATCAGATTTCTTCTTCATTAAAATTATTAGCCATTGCGATCTTTTTAATCGGCTGTTTTGATTTAACTGGATGGAACATAAGTTCATTGATAAGTGATCTATGAAGATTCTAACACTGTCGATCTGTAAGCAATCAGCTATTGCCTACCAGAAATCAGATGTGTAAACTGTAGCAACTAGCCTGTTACGTTTGTACATGTATATGCTTCCTTGGTTATTGTGTAATTATTAAATGACTGTAACTTGTTGTTCTATGATAAATGTCTTTATACGCTTGTAAAAAAGCATGATTTATTAAACATATAAATTGAGTTTCTTATAAAATATCGTTACGCTAAAACTGAAAACGATGCTGATTTAAACTTTTTTCATGCATTAAACCGTTTATGACACATACATCATTTATTCCATAGTTGTTTTTATGTATGTTAATATTCTGTTAAGTTTATGACAGTGTTATGTTTACTTAGTAATACTTATTGTGCTACTATTCTTTTATTTGCAAATAAATTATGTTAAGTATTTTTTTCGCCATACAAACATCATTAACATGCCTGTGCTAGCGTCGAAGCGTAGGAAGACGATGATTGACATATATTTATAATCTCATATGATTACAGAAATATCTATGTTCATTGCATTTGTTACTAGAATGTATTTTTGAAGACGTATGTATGATATTACGTTATGTTTGTTTGAATTCAAGTTGTTGCTCTACAGCTTCAAACTAAGTGTATGCAGTGTAGACAGTGATTTTACTATGACGGCATGACATTATCTTTTCTTGCATTCAAATTGTAAGTATACAGATACGAACTAAGTGTATGCATTGTAGACTGTGATTTTATGGCATAACATTATGTATTCTTGCATTCAAATTGTAACTATACAGATACAAACTAAGTGTATGCAGTGTAGACTGTGATTTTATGGCATGGAATTATGTTTTCTTGCATTCAAATTGTAACTTTACAGATACAAACTAAGCTAAGTGTATGCAGTGTAGACGCTGATTTCAATATGATGGCATAACATTATGTATTCTTGCATTCAACTTTTAACTATTCAGACACAAACTAAGTGTATGCAGTGTAGACGGTGATTTTATGGCATAACATTATGTATTCTTGCATTCCAGTTGTAACAAAACAGATACAAAATAAGTGTATACTGTTTAGACTGTGATTTTAATATGATGGGTAACCATTATGTATGCTTGCATTAAAATTGTAACTTTACAGATACAAACTAAGTGTATGCATTGTAGAATGTGATTTTTTATGACATACCATTATGTATTCTTGCATTCAAATTGTAACTATACATATACAAACTAAGTGTATGCCGTGTAGACTGTGATTTTATGGCATAACAGTATGAATTATTGCATTCAAATTGTAACTATACATATACAAACTAAGTGAATGCAGAGTAAACTGTGATTTTAATATGATAAGTTAACATTATGTATCCTTGCATTCAAGTTTTGACAATACGGATACAAACTAAGTGTATGCAGTGTCGACTGTGATTTTAAGATGATGGCATGCCATTATGTTTTTTTGCATTCAAATGGTAACTGTACAGATACAAACTTAGTGTATGAAGTGTAGACTGCGATCGTTATATGATTGAATAACATTATATATTTTTGCATTCAAAGTGTAACTATACAGATACAAAATAAGTGAATGCAGTGTAGACTGTGATTTTGATATGACGGGTTAACATTATGTATTCTTGAATTCATCTTTTAACTATACAGATACAAACTTAAACTTAAACTTGCTAATTTGATAAAACGCCTATTTATATAATTATATTCAATGGCGATGTACAAAACATATAAATGTAAATAAAAATGCTGTAAGAAACTTAAGCAATAAAACAATACAGGCTACGATATTAAAACACAGGAAAAATAAAATATTATTAATAAATCGATATAAATAGGGTTAACAAAATAATTATAATGATATTATGAGCAAAGTTTTGACAACATAAAGATACTGTTTTTCATTAACTGAAAAGATACGTGAAAGGATATTTCTGCACTCTGGCTGTCGGATCCCACAGTTACCAGTCACCCTTATGGACACTTCTTTTGGTGTATGTAGTGTAGACTGTGATTTTATGGCATAACATTATGTTTTCTTGCATTCAAATGGTAACTATACAGATACAAACTAAGTGAATGCAGAATAGACTGTAATTTTAATATGATGTCATAACATTATGTTTTATTGCATTCACATTGTATCTATACATATAAAATCCAAGTGTATACTGTGAAGACTGTGATTTATAAAATGCTGCAGAACGGCTTGTTTTCGTTGGTTTGTTTAAGTTTAAGTTTAAACCTATTTATTTTAGATCGATTGCATTTCAAAAAAGCTTACTACTTATTTGAAACACTCTCGAGTCTGTTCCTGCGCCTAGAACAAGTTTTTCATGTCTTTGGGGGACTAAAAAACACCCCTACAGTGAGGATCAAACTCGTCACCTCCCGGTCGTTAAGCGGACACCATATCGATTACAACACGGCGACCTGTTTTTTTAGTCGCGATAAAATTTGTTTTACTGTTTAAAAGGGGCAATGTTTTAGTGGCGTCAGAATTTTTAACTTGGCGACAATACTGGCGAAAGAAAATTATTATCATGCGAGATACCTGTATTTTTTAAATATTTAAATTGCACCAACAACTCTGTTGTTCTTCAACATAAGTATACATAGATAATTCTGGCAATCAAAAATATTTCTGACACATCACGCTGTTTAAAATCACTTCACGCTATAATTGAAAGCTTAAGCCATCTTTAGTTGAAACTTATTTATTACATCAGAAGCCCGAGGCTTATTGAGACATTCTCAACTCCGTGTTCTGTAGGATCAGTGCTTTGTGCCTTTAGCGTTAATCTAAAGAGCGCTCCCACTCTGGCGATTGACCCCGAGACCTCAAAGTTGCTCGACGGACAACATATACACAACGCTACAAAAAACAAAGCCTGCTTCAAATTCCTTATGCTTAGCACTACCACAGAAGCACACACGTTTATGATATGATCTAACGTCTTTAAATATGTAAAAGGCATGTTGTTTTATCAAGTAATAAATGAGATTTTACTGTTTGGCTGAATTATTTTTGTTGAAAGAATTATTTTTTTATCACAAAAAATAACACCAAAATATTGTTATTAGTCGAAAAAAAGTTATAATAGCAAAATAGTTTGATTACACAAAGTTTGCAAGCTTCAAGAATTGAACACGAGACCTCTCGATGTACAAGCGTATCCCTTATCTCTACACAACAGCTGCTATAAAATGTTGATTCTGCGTATTATATTTAGTATCATAGGTTTTAATTTTGCCCAATTTATCTTAGTTATACGCTCATACTCGGACGCCGCTCGGGATGACGAACATGTACAAAAAAGAAGATATAACATGAATTTCATTTCAGGTTTAAACATTTAAGCTTATTAAATAGCGTGTTAAGAAAAAGCTTTCAAATATTGGTTTATATGAAGGGACTTCGACTTTTAAAGTAGAAAAATGAGTTTGTAATGGTACACAGTTTGAAAGAAATGTGACAATTGAATTATCCATTTTACGTTAATGTATATCGCTACATGGCATACCAGAAGACATCGCGACAGATGTGCTTTAAAGTGAAATTCAAAAGAAACGTTAAAGGAGCCGAAGCCAAATAAATTAAAACGATGGATACTGTAACTAGAAAGTGAACTCTGTAAGCATTAAATGGGTTTAAGTTTAACATTATTTTCTTAATATTATGGCACATATTTATTGCATAAATTATGTTGATTTTGTTTCAGCGTCACACACTTTTGTTTGCGAAATCGAAAGTAGAAATATTTGAAGTAGACATTTCGCCATGTTTGTTTCGGCGTTACTTTCGTTTATCACATTTTACCTAGATTTCGTGTCTTAAAGTATCCAAAGCGAGACAAAGAAAACGACGAACAGCAATTGTTAAACGTACAGCAATACTTGATGCATATATTTATGTTATTTATTTAAGTCTCAACCACATACAAACATGTACCTAAAATAAACAAGTTATACAACAGTTTAAAGTAAGTGGCAATTATTCCCATAAAAATCTAGGTTTAAAACTCTGGTTCATGTTATGGTGGCCGAGTTTACAGTTGGACTATCAATAAACAAACCAAACTATAGCAACAATATAGAAGGTATTTGGGATATAGAACATAACTGTTCTAATATACTCAGTTTGCCCCCCAACTTTGTCAACAAATTTTCGAGAGATAGCGTTCGAGTAGTATGAAGCAAACAATGGACATCTTCACAACTTTATGACAATGCTGTTAGTTTAAGAAGAGCATGAAATTTATTAAATGTTATTTGGTGTTACCTTTTGAGAGGAGTTGGTGTTTGAAACGTTTATTTGATTTAGTAGTTCGTATCCCAGTACATATCAACTTATGTATCGTGTCTTTACCAATCATCCGAATTTTGCAGCAGCTTAGTAACTTCTTAATTTGATATAAAAACCTGTTGAAGGCCTTTGATAAATGTAAAACAGGAGATTTACCTATCATACGCTGCTAGCATGTAACGTTCGTGCAACAATAATGTGTCGTACGTGCTGTAACGGCTGAAGTTTCACTGAGTCTATATTTGAATGTCTTTTGATGACTAAATCAAGCTACACTATTTTGGGAGAGCTTTGCATGGAGTCGATTGATCGTTGTATTACATTAATCCATCGACTGCTTTAAATAGCTCTTTCAAAGCATACCTGCTCTCTTTATATCGATCGTGAGCAGTATGTGCTCACTTTCAAGTGGCAAAGCAGGACACTGTCAATAAAGCGGGAGGGCATTTATTGTTTAAATGGGTCACCCCTTTTATTGTAATTAAGTATGAAAAAAGTAAAACTGCAGTTACATTACCAGAAGATGATTATTATATTTACAATGTCATTTATTTGAGGTAAATGACTAACTCTCCTACATTTAGGCACCGAACAAGAACACCTTACAAGGTCCAGATCAATAAGAAAAAAACTTGGTCACCGCATTGAAATGGTTAATTAAAAACTGGTTTAAGGAGTCTCAACCTCACATGTGTCCTAGATGTATTCATACAACAGTTAAGTGTTAATATTATTTCAACAAAGTCAAGTATCAACTACATCTCCTTTTTTCTTTATATATATATATATATATATATATATATATATATATATATATATATATATATATATATATATATATATATATATATATATATATAGGTGGGGGAGGGTGTAGAACTACTGTATAGATATGTGTTGTGCGTTTCTATAGCATTAAGTATTAAGTATCTATAGCATTTTGCAAATCAAATTCAACACATAAATTTGAGTCCAACTGTAAACAAATGCTTAAATGAAAATGTTAAAATTCAACGAATATGAAAGACGTTTTGTTACATGTACACGTGTTTGACACTGAACTAAATCGAGTTGTAAATCTAGTTGATAATGATGTACTCGACTGAGCGCTCCAAGCACCAGGTCACGTTATAAATGATTAAACTTCAAGATTAAAACGAAAATAGTTCACCATATGGAAAGGTTTATCTTATAAAAAGATTTAAAAACAAGATTCGGTATCGAAATTCGTAACGGGATTATTATTAAGTATAAACAATTCAATTACCCGGTATCTCCTTTCGATAAGTTAAAGTTAAAAAAAAATATATTAATTTTATTCACGTGCAATATTGATCTTTTTAATTAAGAGTGACACACTAGCTTTAAGTTAACGATCGAGTTAAAATTAAAGTACTTTTTAAAGAAACATTGTATGCACGAAACGAAGCATGTGTTTGTATAGAACTTTTGAAGTAGATCATAGTAGCTACTTGTGCTAATGTTTAAAACAGTTTAAAGGAACTTTTTCACGGATTTTGGTAGTTTTGAAAAATATCATTAAATGTATTTAATGACGAATATATATATGTACGAATATACTTGTTGAATCAAAGGCTAGTGCGCGACCACTGCGCCACGCAAGATTTGGAAACACATGTAATAAGCGAGTTATACACGCCATACTTATACTACAAATGTTCTCAATTCATCAAGAAAACAGTTACAAACACTTTATTTTTACCGATTTCAAATTATGAGTGTTTTGTCGCTTGTTTATAAATAGCGTATACATTTTTATATTTGTGACAATCCTTTGACCTTCGTCAGTTTACTTAAACGCGACAGGTCTTTAAATTATGAAATTAAGGAGTATGATTAAAAACAGCCGTGTAAACCAAAGGAACGTTATTCGCGACTGACCCTTGCAGCCAATGTAAAATAAATTCGATTCTGATGGAAAATTATCAAAAAAGTCCCTGGGTTAACAACATGCTGTACCAAAGGTGGCACATGGTAAATACAGTATAGTATAGTATATTGAAAATGCACGGTAGTGGCTATGTATGTGGATATACAGGTGAAACGTTTTACAGGAGGTAGTACAGTAAGAATAGCTTATAACTGGCCTTACACTTCGTACTATATGGTTTCAATACAGATACTAGTGTATATTTACCACAACTCGTAAAGTACATTCCATTTATGTTCCTCAAGTGAGCATCATGGGACAGAAAAGGCCGTCTAGATTCAAAATAATATTAAAATCATAGCGATTAAATTCTGCATTCAGGAGAATCAATTAATTTGCTGGATGAGTTGCTCTTATAAAGTTTGATTAACCTATTTTGCTATGTATTTTAAGCGAAGATTACTAGATCAGACATTAGGGGGTTGACTTATTCTGTTTAATATTATAACATTCGTAAAAAATAAATATATGGCCCATTTCCAAACGTCAAAATGTACAATTTACATCAACTTTTGCTTCTTTTACTGTAATATGTATGTTATATACGCATGCAGC
Source organism: Dreissena polymorpha (assembly GCF_020536995.1). NCBI lineage: Eukaryota > Metazoa > Mollusca > Bivalvia > Myida > Dreissenidae > Dreissena > Dreissena polymorpha. The sequence goes on from NC_068362.1 coordinate 52,546,139, forward strand.
TTCATTGTATGATTATGGGAAAAGACATGGATAATAACCATAATATTGGTGGACCGTCTAGATGGACCAGAGCATTTGTACGTATACTCGGTTATAACTTTTAAGATGGTGTAGAATAATTCAGTTTGATGTTATTAATTTTGTAAAAAGAATACATCGCAATCAGATTTTCCAAAGTTAAAGTTTGCAATTTAAAGACAGCTGGCTTATATGACTATGATACTGTTGTAATAATTCAGGTTCGATTGTCGATTTTCAGAGTACATTTGTGTATTAAGTAAAAAACACCACAACCATTTATTATAACCTTTTATTAATCTAGTAATTTCTGTTACAGAAACGCACTAAACATGATATTTACCACAACTACATGTACGGTGCTTCTGACAGTTACACATCCCAAATGGCTTCTGCTCCGTATACAGCGACAGGAAGCATGTATTCTGCTGTTCAACGCGGAAGTCATAGTTAAGAAATTTCGATGAAAGAATATGGTCAGATACAAACGAAAATTAATATAAAATTTGAACAACTAAGTCGTATGATTCCAGGTCAAGAATTGGTGCGTCCAGGGCATTAATTGTTGAGTCATAATAATTGTTACATTGGTCAAGAGTCTACTTATATATAACCATATGGGCAATTACACTCAACAGCCCAAGATGGATCAATTAGGGGTTCATTTTCCATAAGATCCTGATGAGGACATAGCAATTTATATTTTATGTATTGTAATATTTCATAAAAGTCATGATTGTTGTTTACTTGTTAATCAATTGAATAAAGAAAAAATAATAACTTAATGTTTTCAGGAACATTAAAACATATATTATCATTACCGTAAACCTATATATTTTACTGAAACTGTCATCTAATTTAGACTATTAACTTCATTAAATGTTGTACATATTCTTGCAAGTAATTTTTAAACAGACGTGTGAACGAAAAATAATTGTTATTGCATTTCATCTTTTGCATCTCCATTAAGAATTTATTTGATATATTTTTATTCCAAATAAACGCTGACGAACAATCACGTATTGAACATATTGAAAATTGAAATAAATCTGAACGTCACACTTGTCTTGTTGTGATTTAGAGGCTCATCACCATCGCTGACCTAAAATAAATAAATAAATAAATAAATAAACCCACATTAGCTCAAATGGATTTGGTCCGCTAAAGATAGCTTTGTGAATTGAAAATATCTACTAGAATCTTAAATCTTGTTTCGTACAGAAATGTTCATTGTATAGATATTTCTCTACTAACGGTTGTAAACTGATCTGATCTGGAGTTCACATATCATTCCTACTCCTTAGTTTCCGTTATTTGCGATCATCCGTCGTCCTTGCGTTCATGTTTGCGATCAAACGATTTAATATAGATCTGCATTCAAATAAAGCCGATAAGAATAGCAATGATTTGCAATGACTGCTCATTTTTTAATTCGGAACGTTTTTTGCACAGTTCTTGCACATGCTATCGTAGAATGTATTTTCTTTATGGATTTGACGTGATTTATTACATAATTATCGCTATTTCAAAAAATTTGAACAATTTTTGACGAATTTTCTACTTACAGTGATGGATATGACGCTTGATTGTCATCGCACATGCACTAGTGATGCATACAAAACGAGTGATATTGCAGAAAAAACTGAAATACTGGACGGTACCCAGACCGAGATTTTAGTGGAAGACATCCCAGATGGCGTTGATGAAGAAATTTTTGAGATGTTGTTTTCATCAAGAAAGCTAAAAACTTGTTCAGTAGTTTCTGTTGACTTTGATGGTGTTGAACGGAATGCCGTTATAAAATTTGAAAATCATGAATGTATGTATGTTTTTGAAGTATTTGAACATCAACACCGCTAAACATAACTTTAATAAATACATTTATCTTTAAATGCAAAGTTATGTGACACATACTTGTATTTATTATATATCCAATAAATTCATCCAATTGGCATTCTTCAAATGTACCACGTGACCGTCCAATATGTTCCAAAAAGTCTGTATTTTTCTATATTGGACAGTTGAGTACATGTGCACTAAGCAATTGTTTTATAAGGATGAAAGCAGTTACCGAGAAAAAGTATCCGAATTTTACAATCATCGATTGACACAGGCGTTTGTCTTGAAAATAGCATAGATGCAATTAAAGCGTTTGTTTACTGGGAATCGTTTTGTTTATGTGGTTATGGCTATATTCAAAAAGCTTTACAGGTTATCTTGCTGCAAATAACGATTATACATGCATATTGCATCAGTAAAATCAAACAAAGAGCTTAAGAAAGGGATATTGAATAAACAGCGTATTATACGTTTAAACTGTACAATACGTGATATATTTGCACTCGCACACAGTTTGAAGTCATATTGGACTCGCCTTAAGGCTCGTCTAATATGACTTCAAACTGTGTGCTCGTCCAAATATATCTCCGTATTGTACAGTGAAACGTCTAATCTATAAGTATGTATCTGCCCCATTACAGTGTAATTTGTAGAGGAAGTTAAAAACCTCATGAGATGAGCTTTCCCCGGACATATTTCCGTGTCCCGTACATGTACGATTGTTGGCCGTCAGTATCGGAGTTCAATTCTCATTTTATTGTTAAAAAGTTTACAACTTCTTGTATTTCAATGCCGAATCTTAACATTTGTATCGAGGGAAATGATTTTGTTATCCAAACCAGTCGTTTCTAAGTATCGAATATAATGTTTCGTACGTAGTCCTCGTATGGTCGTCCATTATCCCGATTACACTATAGATCAAATGTAATTGTCTGCGATTCCAATCATTAGTTGTTTATCTTCCAAACACCGGACGGCGTTTGTGTGGATCGGAAAGATAGCGATCGATGCGTAGAAATAATTTTTGTATCGGGTATTCTGATTTCAGTAACTGATTTCTACCGTTTCAATGCATGCGTAAACTCGATTCTCCTTCAAGAAATATCAGATTCAAAAACACCCATCGGATTCTAGTATCTGAACAGAACATACTACTTTCAATCACAAGGGTGTATAACCTTAGGATAAAACAGATGCAATCCAATGACAGACTCTTTTGTGAGTAAGATAAATCGTACGGCCACAGCGCGATACACTTAAACGCCATCCAGCGTTTGTTTGAACTTTTTTTTCAACATAAATGATACCTACAACGAATCGCCAGGTCATCACTTACTGTTTAGTGTTCCTCTACTAAGTCTGATATTGTATTTCGCCCCAAAATACAACATCTGCAAGTCGGTTCTATTGTGCCAGTTTATGGATGAAACAAATTTCGTTCGATGGCAAGTTTCTTATTTGGGACCACATACGTTGCAATACTTTCAGTCGCACACACACACACACACACACGCATACACTTTCAGAGGTGAAGACAATAATGAACAGCCGTCCGATCACAATTAAGAAGAAGGAAATATTTGTGAACATTTTTACTCCAAAAACGTTATGTACAATATTTGTACGGGGACCTAAAGGTATCATGAAAGCGGAAAATGAAGAAACATTTGAGATGTATTTTGAGAATCCAAAAAGATCAGGCGGTGGAGAGGTTGTGGATATATGCTTCCAGTCAAAGCAAAGTGTCTTTTACATAACATTCAAAGAAGAAAAGGGTACGTTTTTTATTAGGTCTTTTAATTGGTTAATTAAATGATTGGTACATGTATTACCATATTCAACATATTTCTCGTAAAATAATCTATACTTTTTGTTTGTGTTGTAATATTATATTATTCTATCAGACACACCCCTTAATATCTATAAAATTGTTAAGTGCATTATTTCAACCATTTAAAATACACAATGTAATAATTAAATATATGGAGTATAAATTAATATAGAAAAGATTTTTGTTAAATGTTTGTGTTTAATGAATTTTTGATGTTTTCTAACAACTGTTGTTCGGCTCCAGTTGCCCAAACTGTTGCAGACAAAGGAAAGCACACCTTATTTCGGAAACAAATCAAAGTAGAGCTTATGAAGCCTAACCGTTCAAGTCGAGAAATAATGGCTTTAGCCGTTTCAGGACGAGATGGGGATTTCAAGCACATAGACTCTATATCAGTGAAAACAGTTAAAGTTTATGGAATCAGTAGCTTGTCTAACCAGTTCATTCGTATTTTGAAAACAATAAACAATTGGGAGATGATATAAAAAGATATGAAGTTGATGAATATGATGACGATGTTATTTACATTCGATGTAAAGACCAATCAGGTGAGTATTCTTATATTGTATGGTTCTTTATAAAACATTAGTCGTTTGTATTGATTATTTGTCATTAACTTCATACACTTCCCTTTTACGTATTGATATTTATTAAAAATAATTACTTTTTTATTTTACGCAGTATAATAATGATAATTTACTACATGTATATATTTATACATTTTAGTCGCTACATCTTTAATTGAGAATAAACACAAAATAGACGGCCATGAACTGACTGTGTCTTTGTACTCTTCACCACCACCCATGTTCCCGAACAGACTGCTGGTCAAAGGACTCAACGCGCGGATTACATTTAGTATTTTGGATCTGTACTTAGAGGCCAAAGTTGGTTGATTTTTGGTTCCAGGCAGTTTGATATACCATGCTGACAAAGAAGATACTGTAATGGTTACAGTTGACGGTGACTTAGGTAGTTTCATTACATTCATTAAAACATTAAACAAATCATTCACATGTATTACCATTTCTTACGTTTAGATAAAAACTCGTTACAGTAAAACAAAATATTATATTATTTAAGATATTTCATTGGTGGAAGAATCATGCGAATCGAAACCCTTGGAAGGTTCCTTATTGCGGTTCCTACCAGTGCCCATTTCCAAATGCGTGCTCGTGTCGAACCTCAGTGATGCTATGAGTGAGGATTTGATTGCTCTCTATTTTGAAAACACCAGGAGAAGCAACGGGGGTTTCGTAGAAAAAGTTAAAATGATTCAAACTATGAACGCTTGTGTGGTACACTTTGCGGAGGATGGAGGTAATTATACAAGAAACAAGTACAAAACAGTAAGTGTTTAGGCGTGTTGGTGCTCTGTTCAGCTCACATGAGTACAAAAGGTAATAATAAGCTCTTGAGTTTCTTTTACCGTTTAATCGTCGCAAATGTTAACATTAAGACAATCAAAAGTACCTACATGAAAATTATTCAGAATAATTGTCCTTACTGAACTTTGGACAAGATAGAAACTTGATTAACTCAGGGCTGTACAAAAAGAGTGACTACTCACATAGTTGTACAAATAACGCCACAATTATATATTGACCATGTATAAAAATGGCATCTCATTGTTGAAAAGCATTGTCGCCATGATGTATTGAGACTTAAACAGTTTGGAATGATATGTAGAGAATAAAGTGTTCTTATAAATTAACATAATTTATTTTTATGTTCGGAGTATACGAACTAAGTTGATGCTCTGTGTCCAGGTCTAACAAATTAAAAACAGTATGCTTAAAGGTATTTTTATGTTCGGAGTATACGAACTAAGTCGATGCTCTGTCTCCAGGTAATACTTAAACACGTATTAGGTATATTGAAACAATATTTGAAAATTTAATCTGATTTGTGTTCAGCCAAATAGACTTCAATGAATATGTACAACTACATTGTACATTCTTCCGTTTCGTCAAATGCTGTATTACAGGAGAAATCAACTCATTATAATATATATATAATAATATTCAGCGTATAATTGGTTAATTTACTTTTTGAAGCGGTAGTTTGAATTAACCATTTTTTCCACATCGGTAAAATATTAATCCTTTTAATGTTATTATCCTACAAATGTATGTAAATATTGTTGGCAAAATATATTTCAAAAATAATAATGTTGAAAAACTATATAAATTACAGGCACAAACTTTATATAAATTAGAGCCATTCAAACACCAGATTAGCACACAGTAATGCGAATCAATTGTTTAAAAAATTCGTCCAACATAATTTCAAGTGTTTTGTTGTCATCGGTTTATATTGTTAATCTGTTTTCATAATAAGATCATTATTTAAGCTCTTTATCTTTAACGGCATATTATCGATATATTTCGGGCTAATTATAAACAAACTGCATTAATAATAAGAAAATATTATTTACATCTTTATATATAATTACTGTTTCAGATGTGGATGATGTTTTATCGAAAGAGCACCTTCTGTACGGGAGAAAACTGAAAGTAAGGAGATATTTCCAATGCATCAGGCGGGCAGAAGGGAACGCATAACAATGACAATTTAAACAACCGGCTCATTTTATAGTGAAGGGAAACATCCAAAAAATTAAATTTCTGCATCGTTCAAGATTCCACAAAATGGCGGTTGAAAAGCAGTTAGCTATGTTCTACGCCACAATAAATTGGCCTTTAGAAACTGCTGGTGACGATGTTGAATAATGTTGTACCTTTCCAGAAAAATAGAGGACGGTGCGACACTGGCTAAGGAATGGACAGCCCGTGCCAAAGCATGTTTTGAAGATTTTATGAACACGCTTGCAGTTGAATATGTTGTTGTCGACACACATTTTTTAAAAATGGTAGTTGAAAATCTTTCCGAAATACCTTTCGCTAATCCCGAATCAGTTGCTGTTTTAATACAAAGAGACGAAAACAAAATATTTTTGTAAGAATAAACTTACAAATTTCCGGGCTAATGTCATCAGTAAGACAAATCGTGAAAGACATCCAAGATTTTAGGGAAAAAGAATCCCTCATGGACATGGACATGGGCATGGACTCATTGCTAAAGTAACAATTAGCCATTAAAGACCCAATGCAATACAAATGCTTTTTGCTGCTAGATTCCCGAGTCTGCAAGATTAATTCCCTGAAGTGAAAGTTAGAATTAATACAAATGAAAATGAAATAGAAATTGAAGGTAAAAATGTCTTTGTGAACAAAGCTATGATTGAGATGTGCAAGATTAAAGATTATTTCGTCATATATCTATCCGAAATCCCAAAAAACAACACGTTTATGATCAGTTATGCCGAAGACTACATTACAAAGAAGTTAAAATATAACACTTTTGGAATATATACATGGTTTGTTCTGTGTTTTGAGCAAAACTCAAACAATAAAAAAAACGTTTTAAAAGTTAAATTTGCTCGAGAACGCAGATCATAATCACAGTCAGAAATGTGCTCCACATTTGAAAAACAGTTACTCGAACGCTATCAAGTAAAGATAAAACTTAAACAAAACCTTAGAAACACTAACAGCTGTTTGTACAGATGACATTTAGTGTGATGTGCTTACAACCATTAACGTTTTTCTGGACACACATTGATATATAAGTGATTTTTGAATTAATCAGACACGGTTTTATTAAAATGTAATTGACATAAAACATAGTTAACACTTGCTTATTTACAATATCCAAGTTATATGGTTGAAAACAAACAGAACCATCCAATAGTCAGGCTAGAACTTGAACCCTTTTCCAAACCGATTTAGAACACACCGCATGCGATTTCAAAACTCGCAATTATCGAATTTCTGCAAATTTACTAAGATCATATAAAATGTACACCATCGTCTGTTTATGGGAACACCCAGTATTGTCGCAACAGATGCAAGTTTTCAAGATGTTTTATGGTCATGTATATAATGTGCATCGCATTTTATAAATGTTATGCTCACTGATAAAACTGATAAGATTATTGGTGCAATTTCTTATGATGCCTTTGAAAAAGAAGACTGTGTATTTGACAAAGAAAAGCAACATAAAACATAACATGCCCGTTAAACTATTATCCCAGTTTGATATATGTTTTTCGAAATTAAATTATACAACTTATTATCCAAAATGATAAGTCACTTGACTCCTGGTAAAATCATTCACTACTTAAATATAAGCTATACTAATAATAACAGTCTAAAACCGCCCGATGTGTTCACCTCTCGAAATACCACAGCATAATAACAAGTCAAAGGTAACACACGCGCTAGAGCATATTAAAATATCTATACAACCTCGACCGTACAGGAAAGATAAGGACACCAGTAACTGTATTTGTTAAAAAAATCCATATAAAATTACGTTTTGTACTTAATTAAGTTTGTTTTTGTAAGATACATTTCTTCGTTTACTTATCAACTGATTTACTTGAATTTGTTTACTTAAATTGTATGTTTAAATATATTGTAGCTAATCTGAGCACGAAGAGTTAAATGTGATTTACTATTTTCCCTATATGTCATAAGTTTATCCTTACGCGCTGTGCTGAGTTCGGTGCCCATCGGCAAAGTTAAGCTCGTTCAAACTCTTAAGGCCAAATCTTGATGACAATAAGACATAATGTTTAGCTGAACCACTCAACTTGGTATTCGAAAAACACAAGACATAAGACAAAACAATCACAAAGAACATCTTAACAATAAGACCAGAATGATCTCTGAGAAAAGACATGGATCTTTTTTAGCTCATCTATTTTTTGAAAAAAAAAATTATGAGCTATTGTCATCACCTTGGCGTCGGCGTCGGCGTCGGCGTCTGCGTCGGCGTCGGCGTTGGCGTCCGGTTAAGTTTTGCGTTTAGGTCCACTTTTCTCAGAAAGTATCAATGCTATTGCATTCAAACTTGCTACACTTACTTACTATCATGAGAGGACTGGGCAGGCAAAGTTAGATAACTCTGGCGTGCATTTTGACAGAATTATGTGCCCTTTTTATACTTAGAAAATTGAAAATTTTGGTTAAGTTTTGCGTTTAGGTCCACTTTTCTCAGAAAGTATCAATGCTATTGCATTCAAACTTGGTACACTTACTTACTATCATAAGGGGACTGGGCAGGCAAAGTTAGATAACTCTGGCGTGCATTTTGACTGAATTATATGCCCTTTTTATACTAAGAAAATTGAAAATTTTGGTTAAGTTTTGTGTTTAGGTCCATTTTATTCCGTAAGTATCAAAGCTATTGCTTTCATACTTGCAACACTTACTAACTATCATAAGGGGACTGTGAAGGCAAAGTAATGTAACTCTGACTGGGATTTTGACAGAGTTATGTGCCCTTTTTATACTAAGAAAATTGAAAATTTGGTTAAGTTTTGTGTTTAGGTCCACTTTATTCCTACAGTATCAAAGGTATTGCTTTCATACTTGCAACACTTATCAACTATCATAAGGGGACTGTGCAGGCAAAGTTATGTAACTCTGACTGGCATTTGGACGGAATTATGGGCCCTTTATACTTAGAAAATTGAAAATTTGGTTCAGTTTTGTGTGTTGGTCCACTTTACCCCTAAAGTATCATAGATATTGCTTTCATACTTGGAACACTCGCAAACTATCATAAGGGTACAGTAAAAGGACAAGTTGCATAACTCCGGTTGTCATTTTTACGGAATTATGGTCCTTTTTTGACTTAGTAACTTTGAATAATTGGTTACATTTTGTGTTTCGATCCACTTTACTTCTTAAGTATCAAGCTTATTGATTTCAAACTTCAAATACTTTCATGCTATCATGAGGTTACTGTACATGGGAAGTTGAATTTTACCTTGATCTTTGAATGACATTGACTCTCAAGGTCAAATTATTAAATTTTGCTAAAATTGCCATAACTTCTTTATTTATGATTAGATTTGATTGATACTTTGACAAAACTACTCTTACCTGACATACCACAATAGACTCCACCCAAACCATTCCCCGTGCCCTCCCCCCCCGAATCCCCCCCATCATTTTTTTTAAAGATCATCTCACAACTGACCACCACACCCTCACACTATACCCCCCCCCGCCCCACCCCCCAATTTTTTTTGAAACGGTCAAAAAACACAAATATTTATTTTAATTATTTTATGATTAAAATACCGTCCAACCATCGCACCCAAGAATCCCCCACCCCACCCCCCTCAACCCTCCCCGACCCCCCCCCATAATTTTTTTTTAAAGATCATCTCACAAATGACCACCACACCCTCACACTATACCCTCCCCCCCCACCCCACCCCCCAAGTTTGTTTTTTTTGAAACGGTTAAAAATATTATGTTTGAAATACCATCCAACCATCGCACCCAAGAATCCCCCCTTACCAACATCCCCCACCCCCCCCGATTTTTTATATTTTTTTTCCGCATTTTTGGAAGATAATGTAATAAATGTCCACACCCCACACTATACACCCCTCTTCACTCCACCCCTCCCTCCTTTGTGATTGAAAATGAGAGTCCCTTCATCTTTAAAAAGAAAATAGATGAGCGGTCTGCACCCGCAAGGCGGTGCTCTTGTTTATATATGAAAATCAACACTGTAAGCATTATAATAGAAACATCTTCTGCCATTATAGAGGGAAAATCACTGACATTACACAAGTAACATCTCTGACATTACAAATAAAATATCGTTACACAGATGGTTAATTTTGTGTTAAGCAGATCATATTGAACGAGAAACATCACTGACCTTAAGCAAGGAATAATTCTAACATTTGATACGAAACCGGTATGACGTAATACAATTACCAATTTGACATAAATCAATTAACAGGTTGACGATTAGACGTTAAAACACTAGTAAATAATATAAAACAAGAACAATCTTTGACATAACATAAGTTACACTAGACAGTTATAAAGTATGACATTAGGCAAATAACAATGTTGGTATTGAACAATATACATTTTAGAGATTCGACAGAGGTTATTTACATGTATGATAATAAACAAGGGGAATCTATGACATAAGACAAGAATCATCTCTGAAATTTGACAGGGACTTTTTCTGATTTAAGACACATATATTAGACAGGGGACATATATGGTGTTATATAGCGAACCACCATGATATTATACAATGAACATCTCAGACATTAAACAATTAAAAAAATATCTGACATTCGGCAGGGACCATCTCTCATACAAGACACACAATTTTGTGATTGTGATTAATTGCGATTACACAGGGGACATATATCTGGCGTTAGACATTGCACAGCTATCATCATGTAAAAGAGACATCTCTGACATTCGAAAGTAAACATCTCTCAGGTCACACAATACAAGGAATATCACTGACGTTAGACAATGATATTATGAAATCCTTCTAGGGACATTGAGAATATTTATGAAATTAAAGACATGCGACAGTAAACATTATATGATATTTAAACGAATCTTGTCACGTATTTGTCACTAATAACAACACATTGTTTACGTTTCCTTGGTCTACTGGATTTGCTAGGTTCGTAAGATAGCAATTTGAATGCAATTTTTCTGCAAATAAAACGGCATTGTCTAGGGGTAGGGGTGTTCTGGTCGCGGAAAACAGGAACCTTACATTTTATCGCTGAAAAGCCAAACGGATATTTGTAAAAATTCTGTGTAAAACACCTCGAAAATATAGCACATACCAGATTTACAAGCATAAATCATAGTATCAATGTAATGGTCAATAAAGACAAACCTTATACACTATATATAATTTATATTCATACTGTGACAATAGCTAAGATTGTTCCCCGAAAGCGACATAAGTTAACCGTCAGCCAACGGATGCAACGAGGGCATAAATATGCAGGTAATAACACGGCATATCTATTTATTGTTATCAGTGAAATGTATTTTAACATCGCACACTTTATCGACCTTTAACACATACTTTAGAGTGATGATAGCCGGTGAGTGAAGTCCGCAAGCATACTTTGCCGTTACCTCTGGTCTGCGCCACAACCATTGATATCCCAAAGATAACGAGTGGTCTCCCTTTACAAAATACACGGATAGTGCTTTCTTTATAATATCGTGTATGTGAAACCATGCAAACATTGCAAATATTTAAGTCAACAATGGAAACTCTAGAATAACGTACATAGACACCTTACGAGGAAGCCTCAAAGAAATAAACAACGTCATTTTTGCCGGGTGGCAATCATCTGCAATATCGGTTTAGATATCTAAAATAAAGCGAAGTATACAGTATATGATACTCTGCTGTGCCGGAGTGTCAATGTTGTTAGGAATAAAGAAAACATGTCTTGATCACCTAGGCAAATTATATATATTTATATAATTAACATTTTAATGTGTGTAAATATCAGCAATCAAAAACGTTCTAAAAAAAGGTTCCATCAAAATCATATCAGAGACAACATGTTAGTAGAAGGTCGTTTAAATGAATGAAATAACAAGCTTCACAAGGAGAAACTTAGTATGTTAATAATCTATAAGATTGGCTTGTTTGTAACAAGGCCCATCAAAAAGTACTTAATATTCATAAATGGGTTATTTTCATTTCATTGTTCAATGAACACAATTTTATCTTTAAAACTGTATATATTAAGCATGATAAATGATGCAGTATCTTGAACACACAAATAAACTAACATTTTTCTCATTCAGCTTCATAACTCAAACTTCAAGTTCCAGAGTTCACTGAATGTTTTAAGTAGAAATGGAGAGTAAATAGTATACTTTTCTTGATTAATGCTGTGCAACGTAAAGATCCAAAAATATCACCTTTGTTGTGAATTGCAATGGTGTCAAAAGTATACTATATACGACATGAGATTCATACATCAATCATTCCAGAATATTTCGACTTAGTCCCGCAGAATGTTAAAAATAAACAATATAATAAAGGCAGTCTGTTATATCATTATGACTAAATCGTTTATTGGAACACTGTTAAATGTTTTTCTTCTTACTATGCACATTTATACCCCCGGCAAAAGTAGGGGTAAAGTGCATTTCACCTTTCTGTCGGTCAGTCTGACGGTAAGTCGGAAGGTATGAATGTCGGTCATAGACCACTTTGTTAGCGCATAATATCTAGATCACTATTTTACCTATTAACATATTAGTTTCTTGGGAGGAGGGATTGAAGCCGATCGTTATTAAGGGAAACCAGACATAGAAGAAGGTCACAGTCGCGCTATAGGAAAACCGGGCTTATTGCATGTGCGTATTGTTTAGTCCAAGATAAACATGTGCAGTTTTATTTCCCAATAAAAATATATTTTAATAACTATTTTTTAGTGACAGTCGTACGTGTATATCTCGTTTTATAGTAGTTGGAGGTATGGAGGATTCAGTGAGACGTTCTTTAAGAGGATGCCACAGCATCCCGCGAGTGGTTGGGGTCTAGGCAAACCAACCTATATCTTATAACTGAGCAATCTACACAAAGTCACTCATCAATACAATTAAATATCATTATAAGTAGATCTTCCGGCTAGGTTCTTCGGATCCAATGACCTTCCTAAAACAAGTGTATGCGATTATTTCAAAAATCCTAGTACTGCCTAAATTCTTTCCATTTAGACTGCTTTCAAGCGTTTCGAAAAACAAAATAGGTTCTTCAATTTGCGGTTATCATGTTATGAAAATCGGTCGAGATATTAAAACAAAGTCTTCAAATCACTTGTAATTATATGAATTATGTACGAAGAACCTGCCTAGCGATTGAATCAGGATGATTTGTGGGTGGTGAGAGTGATTTACGAAATAATATAATGTTTATCAGCCTCGGTCCATTTCAGTCATATTAATATAATGAATTTATGGTATTGCATGTCGTGTTGACCTGATTCTGATATGGAATTTGTTTAGTCATTCTTCATAACGTCTTTTCAGAGTATGAATGTCTCTGGGGGCGATACAATTTTATATTTAGATGCAGTACATGTTATTAGGAATTTGAAAATAGAGGAGGACTGAGGCACTGGTCCCGATTGATGTACCTCATGTGTTTAAATATTTTCTTGCAAGAAAGAATTACTCAACAGAGGCGGACTAAAAGGAGCTGCTGAAGGAATCAATCGCCAGAATAGTTTGAAAGTAAAACAACGTGTTCTAGTGGCACACACAGCCAAGCAAACATTTGACTAACCTCACAAATGCCCAGCATGTGGAAAAAAGGGATTTAAACAACTACTGGACCGCCGTAAGAAAATCAGCATCATGTATGATTTAGAGACACAATATAATAGATTGAAGAGATTTCTGCGGTCATTTTAATATTGGAATGCTTTCATAGGTGAGGATTTAACCCATTTTTGTTTGACGATATCTGCTTGCTCTGACTATCATTGATATTCAGTGATCTTAAAGTCAGTAAATTGACAAATTTTTATTTGCGATGTTTTTGCTTATATAATGTTTGTTATCATTGTCTAACTAGCGCGTATATTGGCGATCTCAAAATTAATCATTACAATGATTATTTGTTACTATAACTATTTTGTTATGTCCGCCGCATAAATAAAGCTTTATGTGTTGATAATAATATCATAGGTCGTGCTTTATATGTTTTATGGAAATGCCATACATGGATGCGGTGATCTCATAATGTCCGTTATTTAACTTTTTATTTGATTTACCTTTCTACGCTATAAATGTGGCTTGTGTAGATACTCTTCTACCTCTGTTGCGAAACATTTGAGCAAGTTGCCTTTATCCCACAGACTGTCATAGACAAAATGTAGAAGAAAATGATACTAGAGACAAGTATTAATTTTTCTTTTTCTAATAACATGTGTCTGCTATGAACATACAGATTATAGTCTAGTTACTATATTATATATAATTTGCTGTGGGTTTCAATCATAATATTACGCAACATATTGGCCATACGTGATGGCAGTACTGTCAAATTAAATAGATTGAAATACCTCAAAACTAACGTTTAGTGATTGTAAGATAACCTTTGTGCTACCGTATATGACCAAGATTTAAAGATGCATTAACATACCATATTTACTGGAAATTAATTGGTTTAAACATTATTTAGTTCATTGAAAGTACATATAAGCAATACAATACAAACATACATATAATATTTGCGCAAAATGCTAGGCAGGTAGAATTGCAGTATTGCTTTACATAAAGGCTGTAAAATACAATTGGACAGAATTGAGAAGGAAGCTCGAGGCTTATACTATGTCTCTCTTCTGTCAATTAGAAGCGCTGCTGTAATGGTGTAAACAACCAAACGTATAACAACTATTTAAAGACATGTCAAAATTACGAACAATATATTACAGTGATAGATAATTGCATACTGGTTAGAAATGTAAAAATAATATAACTTATAATACAAAAAGTATAACAGAGTAATGCAGATAGCATATGAGCTAATAAGTGAAGAAGGAAAAGGATAGCAGTGGAAGAGTAGAGTTTCAGAATAAGAGAAGTTGCGGTAAAAAAGGAAGCAGTTGCGGGAACGGGGCATCGTGAGCAGAATATGGTTTGTTCCTGAGATAGAAATGGGTAAGAATCTATTACTATCTCGGATGTAAGACTGAACATGTTTGAATATTAATGAATTTACTTCATATGAGCCGTCTTTAACACCGAAAAAAAGAAATTGCAAAGTTATGGGTAAAAATCTAGACAGATTGTTAAAAAGGATAACTCTTTTTTCTGTATAAATGGGACAATTGCAGAAAAAGTGATATGTGTCTTCAATCGCACCGCATTGACAATATGGACTTTGTACTATGTTTTTTGAGTACAAATGTTAATTTAAACTACTACAGTGCATTCGTAAACGCGCATGTAGAATATTAGATGTCCGCTCTCCATCGTAGAAATGCTGGGGAATTATTTTCCTATCTTTACTAAGATTTGTTTTGAAAGCAGAGAGAGAAGGAGCCGTTCTCACCGATTCCGGTAAATTGTTCCATAAGTTTATAGTTGATGGTAGGAAAGATCGTGTAAAAAGTTGTGATTTGCATTGGATACTGCGAATGTTGTTAGAGTTACGAAGTGGATAAGCAGATCTTTCTCCCACGCTAGAGGGGATTAGTGTGCACAAGTATGGGGGTGCTAGTGAATTATACATTTTATAGAAGTGGGTAAGTTTATGTTTTGTTCTCCTATTTTTCAATGGTTCGAGAGCAGTTTCATTGTATAGGTTTTGCAAGGATGCCAAACGTGTTCCCCCGCTGATTATCCTTGCTGCTTCCTGTTTTATTTCATCTTGTGTATTAATATTATCCCAGACTATATCAGCGTATTCAAGAATTGGTCTAATAAATGTTGTGTAAATCGATAGAAGGGACTTTCTATCGAGCGTAAACGTGAACGTTCGCATTACATTGAGTCTTTGCCATGCTTTCTTCTTGACTGATTTATTATGGTCATGCCAGGAACATGTATCAGAAAAAGTTAAGCCTAGATGCTTGTGAGACGAAACCTCAGTAATTTGTCAGTCGTTGAAAAAGAGAGGGGGTGGATTTGGCGGTTGATTTTTCTAGATATAACTAAGGATTCGGTTTTGGATGGATTGAAGGTTACCAACCACTTATCAGACCAGGAATAAATTTTTGCAAGATCAGTGTTAAGATGAATAGCCGCATCAACAGGGTTGTCGACAATGATATATAGCGTGGTGTCGTCTGCAAATAGGCGAATTGGACAGTGAATATCTCGTACAATGTCATTTATATAAATGAGAAAGAGGAGGGGCCCTAATATAGACCCTTGAGGGACACCAGCGTTTATGGGTAATGGGTCAGATTGGCAGCCAGAGATAACAACACACTGGGTCCTCTCATGTAGGTAGTCTTTTAACCAAGATAGAAGATTGCCCGAGATACCACTAAGTCGGAGCTTGTGGATAAGTCCTTCATGCCATACTCTGTCGAAGGCCTTAGAAATGTCGCAAAAAACGGCTCGTACCTCTTTACCTTCGTCAAGGGCTTTACAAAAGGAGTGATACACAGAGACTAATTGGTTGACAGTGGAATCTTTGGAATGAAGCCTGATTGAGATGTGATTATAAATTCAATAGCCCTAAAATGGTTAAAAATATATTTATGGAGAATTCTCTCGAGACATTTACTTAAAACACTTAAAAGGGAGATCGGTCTGTAATTTTCAACATCCTGAGGATCAGACTTTGTGTGAAGTGCACAAACAATTGCTTCTTTCCAGCTCCGTGGGACCCTACCATTACTAATAGAAAAATTGAAAAGATTTTGTAGTGGACCTGAAATCTCAGATGCAATTTGCTTTAAAACTTGACTATTTATTTGGTCTGGACCTGATGCCTTTCCCGTTTTCATAACTTTAATGGAATCCAAGACATCTTGACGGGAAATAATGAGATCTTCAAAGACTGGGAAATCTGGCTCTTGGGAATGTAGGTTGTGCATATGCGTACTTGGTGTAGTTAAAGTAGATTGAGATTGGAAGAATGAATTAAGAATATTTGCTTTATCAAGGGGTGACTCATATATGGTACCATTATGAATTAAGGGAGGCAACTCGTTTTGTGTGGTGTTTTATTTGTGAATTTTTTTATTATTTTCCAGAAGTCGGATGATGAGTGTTGATTGAGTATAAGTTTAGCGAGATTTTCAAAGTGCATTTTTTGCCGCTGATCTGACAAGATTATTAACAATATTACGTTGTTGGCGAAAGATGTGCCAGTGTCGGTCTAAATTGGTAGCCATGGCTTTTTTGTATGCTCGTTTGCGGCGTCGGATTTCCTTACGAATATTAGTATGTAGCCATGGAGGATCGGCTGTTCTTATTGTAACTATTTTGTTCGTGATTGTAGCTTCACAGAGACTGATAAGTTGACGTGCGAAATTTGAAGTATATATGTCAATATTATTATCACAACAACAGTTCCAATCGAAATTCTCCACAAGTTGTCTTAGATAAGTGTAGTCCCCATCATTATATCGCCATAATTTACGTTTAAAATTAGATCCAGCTATTCTATTGAAGTTTATGACGCAGTAGACTGGGCAATGAAATCGAAGTTGCTGGTTAAGAAAGGGTTCTCCAGCGCCGCTTTTAAGCACTTTCAAGGAAGATAATACTATAAAAAGGTCAAGAATGGAATTCGAGGTTTCAGTAAAATGAGTGGGTTCTTTAATAATATGTGTGCGATTATACTGTAAAAGAAGGGAGTCCATTTTGATCCTGCACTGTGGTTTATTCATGCATGTCAAGATTAAAATCACCTGTGATAACAATGTTCTCAATACCGGTGTCAACGGCTAGTGAAATCGAATCGTTTATGCATTCTAGTAGATAAGGAGAAGAGTTTGGTGGTCTGTAGAAAGAGCCAGATAAAAGACGCCTTCTCTCCATACGTAGTTCGACCCATGGACATTCTAGATCATCAATATGTAGGTCAGGTCGCTCAATGGCAAAGAGATCGGATTTTACGTATACTACAATACCTCCATGGGGATCGTTTCTTCTATCACGTCTGAACGGCTTATGATAAGAAGGGAAAAGTAGGTCTTCAGTGTCAACTGTTGAGCTGAGCCAAGTTTCAGTAAACACTATAATATCAATATTGTTGAGATCGGCATACAGAATATCTTTCTTGGCGAGGAAGCTCTGAACGTTGTAATGAACAATTTTTAGATTATGTGCAAATGCATCATTTATTGAAGATGAGAAAGATGTACCCGAAGAAGAGGATGACATATCAAGGGAGCTGTCGGGTCCAAGATTTGGATGGACATCGCCTCCTCTAAGAAGAAGGATTGCCAGCCAGCAAACTAACTCGAAGATATTCATTTGTTGAAGCCCTTTACTTTTCAGAGTACGAGAGTGGAACAAACCTATCCTCATCCTGTACACTCCTATGTCAGTGTCCATCATGTAATGCTGAGTACAAGAAGTAATTGGATGAGGAAAAAGCTATCTTGCGCCCGGCACGCAAGAAGTGAAAGAAAGAAGGAGGAATAATGAGAGGAGAAGAATAACAAAAATAAACAAAAAAATTGGTCATGTTGATGTTATAAAGAGATGTTAAAACCTCATTTGATAAATTTATATTTTGGGCTGTATAAATGATACAGGAATTAGAGATTATATTGAATGATCGCGTAGTAACATTATATTACAAGGATCTACGCAACATGGGCTTAGTACCTGGGCAAACCGAAAAATGACAAGCTTTTTACAAAGCTTGAATTATATGCTACTGCGGCGTGTTAACGGGATAGCCTGTGTTTGTACAATGTGCACGATTTCCGCAAGCTGAAAGAATACATGTGCACCAAGTGTGTGGCGTAAGATTGTAGATTACTATTTAGGCACAAGTTAGAAGTGAGTGATCGTGTTAATTGTGTTTTTTTTTCTTAATACGAGTTTACAAGTAACTTCAGGTGAAATTGATATTAAAAAGTGCATCCTAATGGATGATTTTTCATGAAATGTGTGTAGTTGCATTTACAAAATAAAATAGAAAAGGATGTGTGTATTCACCAAAGTGTAAATATTCATTTTCCGAGCTTGTGGATTTATTTTTTCGTGGATGGATTACCAGTTGATGTAGGCTTTATTGCACACCACTGCTGAAGGCAACATTTGGACATATTTACAAGAAGCGAGTCTAGTAAGATCTTTCAAATCATAGTAGAAAGTAGATGTTTGCTATTTGATATTAATGTGAAATTATATGATTCTACTATTAAAACCGAGACGTTCTTCTTTAAAATACAAGTTTATTTACAAGATGTACAATTAAATATCAAGAGCTGTTGTTCGCTTCGTCTCGGTCCTTCGAATCCACGAGTTCCACCTGCATCGTCTGATGTCACCACCGGTACGCACTAAAACCCGCACTACTCGTCTGGTCAACGTCCCGTCTTCTCTCGGCTCGGTACGGATCGGGGGCAAAGTCACAACACTCCCCCCGACTTTATTGAAGAAGGCCGCTGGACAGGATAGATGACAAGTAACGAGATGATACCGGTATACTAAAACAGACGATTATCTTCAAACATTCAGGCATTCTATACGGAATCAATTCACTTTAGGACTGAAAAGCCCCAAGCAACACACTTTAAGTTAACCTTTGTAGGACAGACCAGCGTTATGATTTACAAATTTACAAGATTTTACAACTCAAAGAAACTTATTAGGACTGAAAAGCCCCAGTATATAAGTTAAATTGAACCTATACATTCAAAGAAACTTATTGGGACTGAAAAGCCCCAGTATATAAGTTAAATTGAACCTTTATTGTTAGAGTAACTCGCTGGTACCAATAAGCCCCAATGATTACCTTTATTTTCACTGCTGGGATCAATAAACCCCACTTTTCCTTCTTCATTACCACCTGGATCCCAGACCTTGCTCTGTGTTCCACCGAAATCTAACTCCTTGCGGCATATAAACCCCAATCTAAAGTTATTTTCAGTGCTGGGATCTATAAAACCCAATTTTTCTTTTCCTCCTGGATCCCAAACATTTTTGTCGGTTTCACCATGCAGCCCTGCGCAGCTGTCCATCTGTGACTCCTGACTTTCCTGAACCTGACATAGTTCATCCCCATCTGCTGCGTCTTCATTGTGCAAATGGTCAACTTCATCTTCTAGATTAGGCGCTAAACTTGCACTCCCCTCAACCGTTTTGTTTACACGTATGTTTGTCCAACTACCTGTTGCAAGAGTAACTGCCTCGTCCAGCTCTTCAATGAACTGACCCCACTGCTTTTCCGCCCTGGTGCAATAAAGACATCCTCCACAGGGTAAATCACTTAGCTTTATCCCGGATAGATACGAAGAACACGGCGATTACCCATCTGGAACCCGCGAAAGTGCATTCGCATTCCCATGTTTCGCCCCCGGTCTATGCTGAACCACCATATGGTACTGCGATAGTTCTTCTATCCACCTAGCTATCTGTCCCTGAGGATCTTTAAAACGCAGCAACCAGGTAAGGCTTGAGTGGTCTGTTCTCACCGTGAACACTCTTCCAAGTAGGTAGTATTTATACTGTCTTGTAAAACGGACTTGCCAATAGTTCTTTACGAGTGGTGCAATATTTCCTCTGTTCGGGAGTCAAAGTAAAGCTGCTGTAGGAAATTACTTTCTCATTCCCTTCCAGCACTTGACTTAGCACTCCTCCTATGCCTGAATCAGACACATCTGTATCAAGAATAAAGTGATCAATGCCATTGGGAAGTGACAGTACCGGAGGTTGCGTCAGCGCCTCTTTCAATGCGTCAAACGCCAACTGATGCTCTACATTCCATTTGAATGTATTCTTCCCGGCAAGGTTGTACAAAGGTTGAGCCATTTCTGCAAAACCCTTTACAAATGATCGATGGTAATTGGCAAATCCCAAAAAGCGCTCTACATTTTTGAACATGTCGGTATCGCCCAATTTGCAACAACTTCAGTGTCCTTCGACGCCATACAGAGTGTGTTCCCAGTGACAATTCTGCCCAGGAACTCTACTACTTCTTGAAAGAAGATACATTTCTTTGGTTTCAATTTCAAACCATGTTTCCTTAATCGGTCAAAAACTTCTCTTAGATGTGTAAGATGTTCAAGGAATGACTTTCCCATCACCAGAATGTCGTCAAGGAACGCCAGTACAGTTTTCCAGGTCAACCCTCTCAATACTAAGTTTACAACTCTTGAAAATGTTGCGGGGGCGTTCGTAAAGCCAAAACCCATCCTCACATGTTCAAAGAGACCATACTTGGTTATGAAAGCGGTTTTCTTTTGATCTTCTGCTTTAACCTTTACTTGCCAGTATGCTGAATTTGCATCAAGCTTCGAAAACCAGATGTTTCCCGAGAGCGTGTCCAGAAAATCTTCAACCAATGGCAACGGAAAGGTATCCTTGACTGTGACGTTGTTCAATTGTCTGTAATCAATACACCACCTTACAGTTCCATCACGCTTCCGTATTAAAACAGGTGCAGATGCCCACTCCGATGTAGACTCGTGTATCACGCCTGCGTCGAGCATCTTCTGAAGATGTGCCTCCTCCTCCCCTGCAAAACATGCTGGAGTCCTGCGTATTCTTTGCTTCACAGGCTTAGCATCACCAGTGTCAATAGTGTGCTCGATTTCTGTGAAATTTCCCAAGTCGAATTCATTCGTTGCAAAAACATCTTGGTACTCAATCAAAAGATCTGCAAGTTGTTTCTGTTCTTCAGTGTTCAGCTTGGAAATGGACGCCTGATACACATCTTTCAGGTGATCTGGAACTGTTGGTGTATTATCTGTTTTTTCATGTGACTGGCTTACCTTGGGATTATAAACCCCATTCTCTGGTAATCCGTACACGCTGGGATTGTTAACCCCATTCTTTTGTAATCTGTCAACGCTGGGATTGTAAACCACATTCTTCTGTAATCTATCAACGCTGGGATTGTAAACCCCATTCTTTTGTAATCTGTCAACGCTGGGATTGTAAACCCCATTCTTCTGTAATCTTTCAACGCTGGGATTGTTAACCCCATTCTTCTCTCCCAGGTCTTCTTCAACAACACAACACTCAAAAACATTGCCAATGATTTTGCCTTTCTTGAGTGTCTGATAATGTTCTGAAGGATTTAAAAGACAGATGACTGGTTCTTGTCCCTTAGATCGTACCACCCTAGGTGCTAAAAGTTCCAACTCCTCGTTCTTTTGAAAGTAAAAGTCTGCATCCATTTCTGATGACAAGGTGCATTTAACTCTCAGTACTGAATTAGGTGGTATTACAGTTCTTCGAGGAATGATTACCCTGGCAACCTTTGGTGTACTTTCCTTAAAAGAAGTAGTAACGGGTATACGTTCACCGTTGAGTAGTAGAGTATCAGAAGCCATGTCATGAAGAATTTCCAAATGATGTAAAATATCATGGCCTAGCAGCATATCATCATTAATTGGAGCTACATAGACACGTTCTTTAAAAGTCTGATTTCCTAATGTAAGTCCAATTGGTTTGATTATAAAACCCTTTAAGATTGAATCCTTATCAGCCAATTGCATTTGAACATCTTTGACTTTGGATGGGTTTCTTTCCAATTTGTCATACACATTGGTTGATATAATAGTTATTTCAGCACCAGAGTCCATTTTCGCCAAAACCGGAATGTTACCAACTATTATTTTTACTGCAGATGACCCTCCTGTTACTATTCGAATGGAACCTTCGCTTATTTCTGATGGTGTTTCCTGTTGTAAAGGAGTGACACACGCAGCATCTGATGTTGAGTAGTTTTTATGACTTCACTTTCATGTACATGTTCAATTTCATTCATTTGGATTGTACTTGATGGTGTTTCCATACTTTGGTTCGAACATTGTGAGCCTTGATCTACTTTTGGCAGGGTGGCTGGCTCGATACCTCCTGCCCCTTTAAGTTTATAGTATGTTGGCGGGTTGGCTGGTTAGATGCCTCCTGCCTCTTCCAGTTGAAGTTATGTGGGCCTCTTTCTTTAGGAACATTTAATTTTCCTTCTTTTCCAGCTCGTGCTTGTTCTTCTTTAAAGTGTATGCATTCGCGCTGCATGTGGCCTCGTTTGTTGCAGAAATAGCAAAAACCTCTGAACCCTTCTTTAGGTTTGGAGCTGTAAGATGGTTCTGCTTTAACCAATTTTTCCATCAAAGGTCCAATTTCTTTTCCAATCTTGAAATTTTGTCTTCTGAACTGCTGACTGCATATACGGAGTTATTTTTCTGGCGCGACACCTTACCGTCAACTGCTGTACTGATGGTGGCGAACCAGGTCTATGGCCCCTTGCATCGATTAAGGTCGATTTAAGCACGCATGTTTCCCTGCTTCTTTATCCAGACATCCCTGGCAGAATCTTGAAATAACCTCTTCCGTACAATATTGTTCTGGAAGGTCACGAAAGGCTGGCATTGCCAAGGAGAGGACTCTATCTGCCCAGTCTTCCAAAGATTCGTTTTGATTCTGGGTTGCCTGTTGAAATTTGGCTTTGCTCGTTTCTGGTAACTCTTTAGCCCCAAAACGGCACTCAAGCTTGGCCATCATGTCGATGAAGGTAATGTTTGGTCCTTGCTGCCGATGAATAGAGAAGAAGTCCAATGCTTTTCCTTCTAAGCACCAGTTCAAGTAGTCCAAGCTTTCACTGGCTGACCATTTGTTGACAGTGCGATAGCTCTCAAATTTCTGTCTTGTTTGAGACAATACGCCCCAGTATAGAATTCTTGTTTGGGACAATACGCCCCAGTATAGAATTCTTGTTTGGGACGATACGCCCTAGCATCGACATCTTGCTTGGAATGGTACACCCCTGCATCGACGACTTCTTGTTTGGGACAATAGGCCCCAGGATTAACTGCTCGGTGATGATTCGCCTCAGCATAGACTTCTGGTTTGGGACAATACGCCCCAGTATAGACTTCTTGTTTGGGACGATACGCCCCAGTATTGAATTCTGTTTTGGAGCTGTAAGCCCCAGTATAGAATTCTTGTTTGGGACGATACGCCCCAGTATGGATTTCTTCTGACTTCGGACTAGAGGTTCTAAACCTTGTAGGCCCTTCAAACTGCAACCTCACTGCAGGGTTTGAAACACTGATTGCTGATTTGGATCCATCAACATCTGGTCTACCCCTCTTGATTGACGGAGTGAGTGCTGGTCTTCACAACCCACTTGATATAACATCAGTAAGGCGTGAAATCTAAAGGTCAAGTTCTTCCTGCTTGCGATCCAACTGCGTCCTCCAGGCACTCAAATCAGCATCAGTGGGCTTCTCATGGTTGTTCTTGCGTACAGTTCTGCCTGTTGACGATCGAATTGTCTCATACAGGCGCTCAACTCAGCCCCAGTCGGACTTCTCATTGTTCTTTGTGAAGCTGTTGAGGATGCCCTTTTCCTACTGTCCGTTGGGTCAAGATGTGCCATTGTGTCAAACTTAAATGCTCAATTTAGTAAGATTTAGATTTAATTCAATCAATGAAAAACTTTAACAAAGGAGTCAATTATATGTACAAAAATATTTACAAAATCCCTAAATGTTTTATAAATGAATGAATTAATTCTAAATTATGAAAGATTTTTACTAAAAAGATTTGTCAGCACACAAAAAATTATTCAAAATAATTCAAAACAAACTAAAATTAAAGTTTGAATAATTCTTCAAAAAATTGAAAATAAATATATGACACAAATTGCCCACCATAGATTTGTAAGGCTTAATATTACATCAACAGCCCACCATAGATTTGAATAATCTAATGTAGACAACAATAACCCATCATAGAGTTGTAAAGTCTTATGATGACTTCAATAGCCCACCATAGATTTGTAAAGTCTTATGATGACATCAATAGCCCACCATAGAGTTGTAAAGTCTTATGATGACTTCAATAGCCCACCATAGAGTTGTTAAGTCTTATGATGACTTCAATAGCCCACCATAGAGTTATAAAGTCTTATGATGACATCAATAGCCCACCATAGATTTGTAAAGTCTTATCATGACTACAATAGCCCACCATAGAGTTGTACAGTCTTATGATGACTTCAATAGCCCACCATAGATTTGTAAAGTCTTATGATGACTTCAATAGCCCACCATAGAGTTGTAAAGTCTTATGATGACTTCAGCAGCCCACCATAGAGTTATAAAGTATTATGATGACATCAATAGCCCACCACAGATTTGTAAAGTCCTATGATGACGACAATGGCCAACCATAGATTTGTAGACGCACAATTTATGACGGACGACGTACGACGGACAAAATGCAATCACACAGGGATTTGGAAATGCACAAGGTACGACGGACGACGTACGACGGACAAAAATGCGATCACACAAGGATTTGGAAATATGCAAGGTACGACGGACGACGTACGATGGACAACATCCAATCAAACAAGGATTTGGAAATTTGCAAGGTACGACGGACGATGTACGACGGACAAAATGCAATCACACAAATATCAACAATTTCCTGTAATGGAATTGTGCCCTTTTTATGTCAAAAATTGACTCTGTTAAGATTCTTCCCTAATGCTTGCTTGTAAGAATATTTACTTTTAATAATCTAACCCAAAATTTGGCTTTAGTGTCCCTTATGATTCTACTATCATATTCCCTATCAGATTTCATATGTTCAATTCAAACATTCAAAAGGCCAACCCAATTGGACAGTTAAATAAAACTTCTTTTACCGGTACCAACTCTAATGTGTACGAAAAACCGCGAATGGCTACCCAGTACAAAAAATTACACCCTTTTAATAATTGTCATCCAGTAAATGATACCAAACCTTTTTTCGTCCTTACACCATTGAATGGCTACCAGAAATTACCTCCCTTATATAACTCCCAAATGACCTTAATGCACAATTAACATGCCCATTCTTTCATCTGATAATCACGAAAGCCCAAATCTTGCTTAGCATTAACAACAATTTACTCTAAGTAAACAAAGATGTTACATAAAGCTGCACAATAATTTGCAAAATAACACATCTTTCCCCTCACCTTAAAAAATGAAGACTGTGCCGTGGACTGTCTAGTGCAGTGAAGCCCCAATCTTGACAGCCAAATGGTTGAAGAAAGGTACAGGACAGAAGAAGCCCCGAAGTATTCTTCAAAACGATGACCTCATGTGCCTCGTGGTTTTTCTTTTTGACTTTCACGTCCGAATAACGAGTGTCAAATTTTCCTAAATTTGCCTGGTGCAAAAAAGCCCCAATTGCAAATTCACTAGATTAACGTTTTCCCTCGTCGCCAATAATGTGAAATCTCATCCTCGTCGCCAATAATGTGAAATTATATGATTCTACTATTAAAACCGAGACGTTCTTCTTTAAAATACAAGTTTATTTACAAGATGTACAATTAAATATCAAGAGCTGTTGTTCGCTTCGTCTTGGTCCTTCGAATCCACGAGTTCCCCCTGTATCGTCTGATGTCACCACCGGTACGCACTAAAATCCGCACTACTCGTCTGGTCTACGTCCCGTCTTCTCTCGGCTCGGTACGGATCGGGGGCAAAGTCACAACACTATGTTGGATAACTGCTTGATTAATTGACCAAGCATATGGATTTACTTGCAATCAGTCAATCTGACAACACAATAGGTCTAAACAAATATCCTAACAAGCAAGATAAGCTATCTGGCAGCTGAGCTTCGAAATATATGAGTGGTTGTGAGTACACAAAAGGTTAAGTTGCTGTACAACAAAAGATAAATCAACCAATAACTGGAGTTCAAATATGTAAGTGTTGAGATTTTACAAGTAATAATTAATTATGTTGATGTACAAATATAAAATTGGTCATCCAGTATGTGGGGTTTAACTGTATAAGTGCAAGAGAGTACATACAGGGGGGCACACGTATACGGGAGCTTACCGCGTTTAAGTGAGAAAGTTGTTGCAAAACTTCAAAGATGGCGTCGTTTGTTGGATTTTCTTAAAGAAAGGGAGGATATTTTCACCCGGTAAGCCCCTTTGTATTTATAATTATTTTAAATGAATACGCCGTTTCGGCTCTCCGGTGTGTGTGCTTCCCTCGGTTTTTTGTTTCAAGATCGTAGACGTCGGGATAAAAAAGTTATTGAAGGAAAACCGTCCACAAATCTGTTGTCTACTTACGGGACGTTCGAGAAATTGGATGTACAAATATCATTTTCTCTTATAATACACAGTATTGACACACGTGAACAGTAAAATATAAATAAAATCATGATTATTTCATTTTACCGACGCCGCTGTATCACTGATAATTAATTTATTGGCAAACATTATTGGTTTAACCCCCTTATTTGGAACTGACTTCCTTTTAAGCACATTTTGGGACCTGACTTCCAAATGACAAACAGCTCTTTCATATGTAAAAGAGCTTGACATGATATACCTACCCATCTTAAATAAAGTGTATATGTGTACTTCAATAGTATAGTTTTATAGCATGTTACGTGGTGCAATATAAGTGTTTTCTTAATCACGTTACTTACTGTAGAATAATAATAATGCTGTTCGAAAAAACCGGCCGACCAATTGAATCAATTCACCTATTTTCAAGAAGATGGGTTGTGTGGTGGCTGATGTACGAGATAATAGAACGTTTATCTTACAGTAATATTATAATTATTTTCATGCATTTTATGACGTGTCGACCTTATTCTGCTATGAACTTTTTTTAACCATTCTTTTACTGTCTTTTCAGATGATGCAGGTTAAAGGGCGAAAATAAGTGCATCTTTCGTTGCAGTATATGTAATGAGAAAAAAACAAAAAACTAGATGGAGTAAAATAAAATAAATTTTAGTGATCTGAGTGTTTATATGGTGAAATTGAATGGATAAACGTATAGAATAAAGAGCGAAACGCAAGTATGATAAGTTAGAAAACTGTATAAAAATACACATGCAGTATTAATAATTTTTTCTTTTCTGCCGGCATATGGCGGCAGGTGGGGTATTGAGTTCATTGGATTATTTGGATTGAAAAACCGGTCCACCACCTACCTTCTAGTTTACCGGTATTTCGTCACGCATGACTGAACATTGCAATTACCTACCAAACAACAGCTTGATAAGCGATTTAATATCGGACAATAGGTACAATAAGTAAAGAGGATCAGTCGAGGGTGACCGAGCAAGGGCGGTGTTTGTAACGGGATTATTGCGTTTTTATAAAAGTGACTTATGTAAAACCACTCAGTTATGATTAAAAACAATGAATAAAAGGCCCCATTCATCAACAGCCAGTGAAAGTGCTTTAACGGACGATAGCAGAATAGAAACACAAGTTTTCGAAACACCTACAACATCAAATAAAACCAAGAGGCAAAAAAGCCAGAAAAGCCTGACGGAATATATGACAAGTAAAGAAACGGAAATGCAAACAGATCAATCGCAAACATCTATCGAAAAGCGTCTACAAGAAATCAGTTCAAAATTGTCAAATGTTTTAACAAAGGACGACAGTGCACTCATAAAAAATATCATTAGAGAAACACTTGATGAACTTAAAGAAAAACTACTCAGCTCAGTTATAAAAAGAATCGAAATAATCGAAGGCAATATGTTCGACCAAGCAAAAGAGGTCGAGTCACTCAAGCAACAACTCGAGACAAAAAATAACGAAATCGAATCGTTAAAACAAAAAGAACACTCTTCAGAACAGGCGCATAAAGCCAGCCTTAACGACCTGGAGCAATACGGTCGTCGAAACAACGTCCGAATTACTGGCCTTCCGAACGACATAGACGGACAAACTTCGCAGGCTGTTGCTGAACAATCGGTTGATCTGTTGAATAAAAAATTGGGACTCCAAATAGAATACAGAGATATTGATGTAGCACACAGGCTCGGAAAATTCACGCATACCAAAAACAGACCAGCCATTGTTAAATTTGTGAGACGGCAGACCAAAATAGACATCATGAAACGAGCGAAACTTCTTAAAGGCACTGGTATATTCATAAACGAAGATCTCACCAAAACAAATGCAGAGGTTCTTGCATCACTGCGCCTGAAAGAGCCTACGCGTATAGAAAAAGCATGGTCCTACGAAGGGAAACTGTTCGCTAAATACAAAGGCAGTGAACGACACGAGCAGATACATTTTGATCAGTACCATACATTGCTTAGCAAGCCATGGCCGAGTAAAGACAATACCTACGCCAGGAAGGTGTCATCGAGCGATAGGAACCTCCGGTCATCTGCACATAATTGACAGCGATGGAGGCGCTCAATAGAGAACGAGATATAATTATGTATCTAATCAAAATGTGCATAACTGTCCTTTGTGTTTATTAAACCATAACTTACTTTAATAAACTAAGGTATAAGTACACAAAATATAGTAATATTAATCAATAAATAATGTAAATACAACAACACAATTATATACATATAGCGTACGTCTTGGTAATCTCAGATGCCGGACCAAAACGGAAGCACTAATAAATATGTTGTATTTGTGCAGAAAGCTTCCTAGCAATATCTTAATTAAGCATATGATAATTGCACAACCTAAGTTGTCTCCTGCTTGTTTATATTACTTTTTATGAGAATGTGATAACTTTTTTGTTTGTTTTTTAAATAGAACACATAACTACAAAACCTACAATTTACATGTTTAGAATATGTGCATCTGTTGCTGTTAGCTTGATTTTTTCCGCTTTTGAGACTGTTATATTATCATTTGTAATTTTATAAAATAAAATAAAGTATTTAGTATACTGTGAATGCGAGACACGTTATCAGAAGAAATAAGGTAAAATATAAAGCAAACATTTACTCTGCAATAATAACTAGCAACCCTCAACACTGGGTTTCTCATAGTTCATTATTTACATAATTTAAATATTTGATTAAGAATACTGCTTTCTTATCAACTTAGAAGTACAAAAACCTGTATATGCTTTTACTATAATCTTTGTGCATCTCTTTCCTTGACATCTACACTGTCTCTGATTATATTTATCTGTATAACTCATAACTCATTACCCATACCCCTACTCGTATTAAATAAAATAAATTCCACGTTTAAATCAAGTAAATTAAGTATAAAACAACAATACTGTGTTAAAGGTTATAATTTGCCAATGTAGCTGTACATACTTATTTATACTTGACATTATGCATTTTACACGTGCATTGTTATAATTCCACACATATGAACACTGTTTTTATGCCATCGATGTATATTTAGCGTGCAGTGCTAATAATATAGATCACCGAAATTATGTTCTAAATATGCAGATATATGCAATCTGTAAATTAGACTTGCTCTATAATGCCACATCACTTATGTTGTGATTAAACTTCTTTTGAACTCATTTTTACCAAATACAACTTTCCTACTGAGAGTTTAACACTCATAAGTTTGATAGTTTAAACACATCCGGTGGTTAGTCTAGTTCATCCTTTTTTCGGAACTAGATTAACTGACGGCCGGATACAGACTAAATAAAATATGAGATTTACATTCCAAATGTAGATAGCTCCTATCAATTCTTTCTTTATTTAATAAACGCGTGAGTATCCGTCAGTCGATCTAAGCATATTTCGTTTTCGTATATTTGGATCGACAAAGAGACGGATGTGAAAAATTACCTGTGTACATCTGTTATTTTACAGCTTTACCATACATTTCGTTTTTTTTTATAGAACATATGTCTCTTGATATTAACAATATTTTGTAATTACAATAGCCATATTTATGTAGTTATTATTGTAATCAATGCTTAATAATTATAACAACATACACACACACACAAAAACCTACACGCAAAAAACACAAACATATACACGTACGCATGCCCAAAACTCACACGCTCGCGCGCACGCAAAGTAAAACCAGCACACATACACACACACACACACATTCAAGCATGCGCACACATATGCACGCACGCGCACACACACGTGCGGATACACACACGCTCACACACACACACACACACACGCAAGTACACACGCACACACGCATGCGCGCACACACGCATACACAAACTTGCGCTTACACACACAAACCCGCACCAGCACAACACACGCACACAACAAGCGCGCACACACCCACATACTCCCCCCCACACACGGTAATGTGTAACTAGTTAAATGTTGATGTCGATAGCAATACATTAGTTGATCGACTCTTTTTAAATACTGAATATTAATTTACATCATATGGAAACCAGGATACGTACACTTATAATGCTAAATATATAAGGTAGAAAACGACTTTCACTATACAGTGATTTTTTTCAAAGAGTCATCCTGCATTTTTACGATGTTGACAAAACCGTATTTAGTCATCATCCCTAAACATAATATTTGTATTTTGTTTGTACATATAACGTTTTTTGTGCTGTTTCCTTTAATATATGCATGTTTGTTTAGAAGAAAAATCTTCTCTCAGATGATAATGTTTAGCAAAACACAAGGTGTTTTTTTATGAAATAGCTGTTTTCGTAACTTGGATTGTGAAGCGTTGTGTACAGTGTACTTATCTGACCTTTATTTCTATTTCACTAAACTATCTTTTGAAGAAGTGACAAAAACACTATCTTTATAACTTAATGCCACCTTTTTTTGTCAATGAATGATATAAATACTGCGTCGTTGAAATGCCGCGGTCTATATGGGAGCATAAACGAATGGATTAAAAAAAAAGAAAAGAACTAGCATATTCATTGTTTGCTATAATATTATTATTACTATTATTATTATTATAAGCTACCATATAATATAAGGTGTTACACATATATACTTTTTGTATCTCAGATCACTAATTCAATTAGTTTGTGTATTTCCAGTGTACGGAAATGCGCTTTTTATGTCTCTATTGGAGACCAGTCGTTTATTATTGTTATAGTCTCACATTTGTGATTATTTTTTTTTACTTCTTCTTTTTTATGGAATATTCATCCTTTTGTATCCCTAACTTTTTTTTTCTATTTTTGTTTGTTTGTATAAACATCTTACTTCTTATAAAAGAAACCAACTGGACACGTTTTCAAATGGAAACTAACTGGACAAGCACACACACATTATCATTTACATCACCCTCCAATTTTTTTGAATGATCAAACTATGTACTTTAAATGTAAAAGGGCTAAACAACAAAGATAAACGCATAAAAATCTTCAAATGGTTAGACGAAAACAAATATAATGTATGCTTATTACAAGAAAGTCACTTGACACAAACTTTAGCACAAACCTTAAATGATGAATGGGACGGGGACATCTACCTCAGTGGACAATATACTAATAAACAAGGCATTGCCTTTCTGATAAAAAGTAACATAGGGATTACAGTTGATAACCTTAACGAAATAATAATTGGCAGACTAGCAAGTATAGAAATCAAAATACATGAAACACAACTAACATTAATCAACGTTTACGGTCCTAACATAGATGACTCCACATTTTACGAAACATTACAATCCATTATAATTAATAACCAAGATAAAAATATTATAATCGGTGGTGATTTCAATACTGTCCTGAACCCATTATTAGATAAAAAGAATGGAAACCTTTATACTCATCCTAAAAATAGAAATATTTTAAATAACATAATTGAAAACTTCAATATGATAGATATCTGGCGTACAGTATACCCAAACGAAAGCAAATTCACCTGGCACTCAAACACAAAACCAACAATATTTTGTAGACTAGACTATTTTTTAATATCTGAATCTCTTTGCAACATTATTGACACATGTAACATAAAACCAGGATTTATGACTGATCACTCTCTAGTTGAACTTAAACTGCATAATATACAACCTGAAAGTCCCAGGATACTTTAAAATTAACAACAGCATCTTATTGGATACACAATATCAAACACAAATAAAACAGGAAATATTAAATACAGTTCAAAATAATAAAGATGCAAACCCAAACACCTTATGGGAAGTAATTAAAGGAAATATACGTAACACAACAATTAGATACACATCTTTTAAACAAAAAGAAACACACAAACTTGAAACTGAAACCATCAAAACGATTGAAACACTTGAAAAACAATTGCACCAAACAAACACAAATGATACCACCGACATTGAAAATGAAATAACATTAAAAAAACAAATATTAGATGGAATCTATCATACACGTCTCAATGGAATAATACTAAGAGCGCGTGCACAGCATGTTGAACACAATGAAAAAAATACAAAATACTTTGCAAACATTGAAAAACGTAGAAGTGAACAAAAAACTGTACACAAATTAGTAGTCAATGGCAAAGATATAACAAACATGACTCAAATACTAGAAGAACAACGTTTATTTTTCGAAACTCTCTATAAACGAAAAAATGTTGAAAATAACACCCTTTTTAAAAATACACATCACGCTTTAAACGAAGAGGAAAAACAACTGTGCGACGGATTGCTTAATGAATATGAATGTGGATTAGCCCTAAAAGATATGCAAAATAACAAAAGCCCAGGATCTGATGGCATCACAATCGAATTTTATAAAATATTCTGGAATGATATAAAAACACATCTAATTAATTCACTAAACTATTCATTTAACAACGAAAACTTAACTACGCTACAAAAACAAGGTATTATATCACTTATTCCAAAACCTGGAAAAAACTTAGAATCCTTATCAAACTGGCGCCCGATTAGTTTACTAAACAATGATTATAAAATTGCAACTAAAAGTATAGCAAACAGAATAAAAAAAATATTACCAGCAATCATTTCAAGATCTCAATCTGGTTTCATAAAAGGACGTTACATTGGTGAAAACGTTCGTCTTATCCAAGAATGCATAAACTATTTCAACAATTCAAATAATCCTGGTCTAATATTCTTTGCAGACTTCGAAAAGGCATTCGATTCGCTTGATCATTCATTTATGTTCTCTTGCTTAGAAAATATGAACTTTGGTGAAAGTCTCATTCAATGGGTCAAACTATTCTATACCGATATTAACAGTTTAATCATTAACAATGGCTTCTTTTCAAACAGTTTTAACATCGAACGAGGGGTTCGACAAGGATGTCCACTCTCATCATCGCTGTTTATTATCTGCATCGAGTATCTATCACATCACATCCAATCAAATAAACACATAAAAGGCATATCACTAGAACCTGACGAAGAAATCAAACAGTCCCTATTTGCTGACGATGCAACTTATTTTTTAAACGACAATTACGATTCTTTCCATAACCTAATAGAATCGCTAACCCTTTACGGAATGACATCGGGTCTGAAACTAAACAAAAGTAAATGTACTGTGCTACGAGTAGGTAAATTAAAACAAAATAATGTCCAATATAAAAAAGAAATGAAATTTAATTGGACATCCGATGAAGCCACAACATAAGAATTACTTTCACAAATAATGAAAAAGATACAGTTCTTAAAAACATACTACCTAAATTACAGAATTTTAAAAACTGCTTAAAATCATGGCATCACCGTAAACTTACACTTATCGGAAAAAACACAGTATTGAAAACGTTTGCACTTCCTAAATTAATTTATGTATTAACAGTCCTCCCAAATCCACCAAATGATAGTATTAACGATATAAAATCAGCAATATTTAATTTCATATGGGACGGTAAGCCTGATAAAATAAAACGGACTCAGTTCATTCAATCTGTAGAAAGTGGAGGTATCCAATTAACGAACATTGACTCATTCTTGAATGCAATCAAATGCAGCTGGGTTAAAAGATACCTAGATAATGCCAATACAAGTAAATGGAAATTATTCTATCAGAAAATTCTAAAAAAATATGGTGACTCCTTACTCTTTGAATGTAACATCAGCAATACTATCTTACATGAAATTGCAAACGAAAACATATTTCTGTCTGATGTTCTATCAGCATGGAGTGATGTCACTCAAAACCTAGAAACCCAAACAAGCAGTAAAACTATTCTATGGAACAATAAAGACATAACTTCAAACAATAAGACGTTTTTCTATAAAGATTGGTTTGAACGAAGCATTAAATATGTCGACCAATTATATGACTACAGAATTAAGGATTTCTACTCTTTTAATGATATATGCTACATATACGGAATACCTTCAAATAATTTTCTGAAGTACTACACATTAATCAAAAGCATACCCATACATATTAAATCTGAAATCAATACAAATAATACACCATGTACTCAAACAACATTCGTAGAAAATATACTTGGAAGAAAAAACAAAACAAATAAAATATTTTACACACTACAAATTAAAAACCCTACAGAAAACTCAAAAACCCAAAATAAATGGCAAGTCCTTTTCGGAGTACATGAACTTAATTGGAAACACATATTTACCATGCCATATAAAGCAACTATTGAAAACACTCTGAGAAATTTTCAATATAAATACATCCATAGAATTATAGCTACAAATAAATATCTCTTTAAATGCAAATTATCTAACTCAAATCTGTGTGACTTCTGCAGTGAAAACATCGAAACTATAGAACACCTGTTTTGGGAGTGCAAACACATCCAGCCTATTTGGAATCAATTAACATCCTTTCTTGAACAACAGCAACTAAACGTTAAACTATCTTTCTTAATGTAAGTTTCGGAATTTACTCATTGAAATCAAAAGATTGTAATAATATTGTGAATTTTATTCTTATAATGATGAAATTGTTCATCTTTCACATGAAGTTCAAAAAACAAGTACCAAATTTTAATTGTTTTATCCATAGTCTTATACTTAAAGTCCAGATTGAGAAAGAAATAGCCCTCAGTAATGACACATTACAAAACTTTGAACAAAAATGGAATCGGATTAAATTCTCATGATGTTTGTCCACTTATATACATTTCACTCTAATGTAAGTTTATCTTTCTTAAATATTTTTGTATGTTTTTTTTTTCAATCTTATAAGATCATTTTGAATATACAACGAAACACACAAGTCCAGTATGCTTTCTTTCGACTTTATACAACTCATCATTTTTCATAACAATTCTTCTATTATTTTTTTTTTCTTTTCTCTTTAAAAAAAATACATATTAGCATATCTTGTATAACATGTCTGAACTTTATTGCTTTGTACAATCACTATGTTGTATATATTCATGTATACATTGTATGTATTATATTGAATAAAAAAAAAAATATATGTAATGAG
This sequence comes from Dreissena polymorpha, assembly GCF_020536995.1. NCBI lineage: Eukaryota > Metazoa > Mollusca > Bivalvia > Myida > Dreissenidae > Dreissena > Dreissena polymorpha. The sequence goes on from NC_068362.1 coordinate 52,582,456, forward strand.
GAATTTTACATCAGGGGAGGATGGAGATATCATGCCCCATTCATGGACCACATGAGTTTAAATGTAGAATATGCAAGAAAGAATTCTTCAACAGAGCCGGACTAAAACAGCAAATAAAAAACACGAACATAACAAAACATGTAGAGCTGATGTTTGTAGTGTTTTTGTTTTATTTATAAAGTCAACATAGACACGTCTGACATATAATTGCTATGAGTGCTACTTACTTACACGTTTTATTCCGCATATGTCATGATGCTAGTTTCTCACTTTGTTATGAAAATAAACCATTATCTGTGTTACGTCATTTCTTTCTACGATGTCTCTGCATAAATTTTCAATTGTATTCAGCACTTACATACATGATAAAAAAAAGATTTGGGTCGGATTTAATTCGTTATGCATTTGACATATTAACATTTCTTGCGATTAGAAGGCAATGTTAGGAACAAACGCAATAATCTTTCTAAGTGAACCAATACTTTATTCCCTCAATACAACAGTCATAAATAATATGTATTCACATAGGTATAAAAGAGAAAAAACATACATGTATAAAAATTATATTGATCACTTCTACTGAAATCATATCGTGTATTGCATTTGCACAAATCTTTCTATCCACTACAAATTCACTTTTTGCGATTATAATATAGTGACCAACTCAGAACTGGTTTAAAAGAAGGTCGTCCAAAATGTGTCACATCAAAGTCACATACATGTATCAGTATTGTTATGGTAAAACGCGTCAAATGTCATTGTATTAAATAAACAATTCATATTTAAGTATCATAAAAAAAACATCCACCGATATGCATCTTCTAAGCAGATGTCAGGTATTCCAAATTGCTTCATGTATTCCGAATCGCAACAATGGCAGTATTTGGTTACATCAACCTTATACTAGTATCAAACCGGCTTTACCCTCTTATGTTTTTCATAACACTTTTATTGCACGTATATGTGATTGTTTGGCAAGGTACTTCGACGTAATATTTTTTGTTTGATTGGTGGGTTTTCATGTACCTATCGCATTCTAGAGCGGTACACACTTCGTTACGCCGTCTTTTTTAATCTTGGCATCCTCCACATATATAACTGGCATCTAGATATCTGGAAATAGTAAGCATAGTATTCCGTTGGATGTATATTCAAACATAAGTATGTCCATATGTGTTAAAATAAACAGGTAAGAATTACACTGTGTTTATAATACCGTCGAATGTCTTATATTACACACACTAAATGTTAGCGTTAAGTACGCGATAAAACATATAATAATACAAATTAATAATAAAACAATTAATAGAAAAAAGAAAACTCTTGATTTCTTCAAGTGAAAATGTTTTCCAAGACATTCGCACCAATGCGGAATTCATTTACGAAAGTTATTTCGCATAAAACCTTGTAACATAGGAAAGAGCTGTTAATCATTTGGAAGTCAGGTCCCAAAATGTGCTTAAAAGGAAGTTTAGTTCCAAAAATGGGGGTTAACCCGTTATAATTCGGCATTAAATAAATTAAAAGACATAACAACGCGTCGAGATAATAAAATATTCGTGATTTATGTTATATTTTACTGTACACATGCACAAATACTGTTTATTATGAGAGAAAATGATATTCGAACATCCAACATCTCGAAGGTCAAGAAATTAAACAACAAATTTTTCGACGGTTTTGCTTCAATAACTTTTTTATTCCGACGTCTACGGTTTTGAAACAAAAAACCGAGGGGAGCACAAACACCGTAGAGCCGAAAGGGCTTATTCATTTAAAAGAAATATAAATATAAAACGGCTTACCGGGTGAAAATATCCGCTACTCCTTCACGAAAAACACTTAAACGACGCCATCTTTGAAGTTTTGCAACAACTTTCTCACTTAAACGCGGTAAGCTCCCGTATACGCGTGCCCCCCCTGACATAGGTACCTAATAATTAAGTTGCTGTTAAGTTAACACCTATATTATGTTTAACTATAAATGCAAGAAAATACACAATCAATACACACATGCATAACACATTATTAAGTGACTTGTACATGATTACCATTTACTGGGTACATATAAATTCCAATAATATGTACTAAAAAGAAGTATCTGAAACATTTATCAGTTTTATGTTCAAAAATAAATGCTTGGGAGTAATCAATACAGAAACATGCATGCATAACATATTGTCGAGTGACTTGTACAACATTACCATGTGTAATATACACCATGAAAGATTTATCATATAATATACATAATATGTACATAATTACCATTTGTTATCAACTACTGATTACCATCATTTACATTAAACTACATTTACATTATTTAAGCAAGGAGTAAACCTGGTTGTGGTATAATACATTTACATGTAAGTGTTATTATTGATATTGTTTTAAAATTCAAACTGTAAATAGAACCTCATGCAGTATACATTAACATTTTATAGGTATATACATGAAATGTGGCAATGTTAAAATGTATTTTCATTAAAGTTATGTTGGTATTGAAGAAAAAAAAGGTATTTTAACAATTTTCATTACTTTAACATGGTTTCACATATTGACATTTCAATATTTCAATGGAAAAACACACAGTAATTATGGATTTGTTTTTAACATATACATAATTTGCATGTCATATATTGCATTTACACAGTATATTCATATTATATTTGAAATATAAAAAAACAACATGTGACAACATTTTATTAAATGGTCACACAAATTAATAAAAAAAACAGCACCTTGTAAACTATTTACAGTCAGTAAAAAAGTTTGTACTATCACTACTATGGATTTAGTATTAAGTCTTTTTAATTACTTGTTTTGACACATTCATGTTATTTTATTTGTAATTTTTATTGTTAAACATAAATTTATTATAATTATTTAAGAAGCTCTTTATGTAAAATATGACAAGAAATATGGGTACAGTTTAAGTTACATACAATAAGAATAACACACAATTTTGACAATTTACATAAATTTTACCTTATTTGGATGGCATTTGTTACAAACATTGGAGTAGGAGTAATCACATTATGTAAGTAAATAGGCAAATATTTGCATTGTTGGAGGTAAAAAGTCAGTGAGTATATGGTAGAATGGGTTTACTTAACATAGTTTCACATATTGGCATTTTAATGGTAAAACACACAGTTATTATGGATTTGTTCATACCATGTACACAATTTGCATGTCATATATTGCATTCACACAATATATTCACAATATATTTGAGTAAAAAGGAAAAAAAGAGACATTATTATTGTATGTAAATAATTGTGTAATATGGTTATGGTATAATGTGTTTTAAATAACTTGTTTCTATGCATTAATGTAATTATATGCATAATTTCAATTGATCAAAAGAAATTTGTTTTAATTATAGTGTAGTGTATAGTCTTAGTGTAACATGTGACAACAAGTTTGAATACCGCTTAAGTTATATAGATCTACAGTAAAATAAAAAGACACACAATTTTTACAAGTTTTTCAACATTTACAAATATGCACATGGCAATTGTTACTTTCATTGGAGCAAGAATAATTACAATTTTGTAAGTAAACATTTTAAGTTATATACAATAAAAATAACACACAATTTTCATAATTTTAACAAATGTGTATGGCATTCGTTACATAAATTTGGTCAAGAATAATAGCATAATTGTAAGTAAATAGGTTAATATTTGCATTATTGTATATATGTAGTAAGTGAGTAACTGATAGTATGAGTATACTTAACATGGTTTCACATATTGACATTTTGATGGAAAATACAATACAATAGTATGAGAATACTTAACATGATTTTACATATTGCCATTTTGATGGAAAAATACACAGTTATTATGGATTTGTTCATAACATATACCTAATTTGCATGACATATATTGCATTCACACAATATATTCATAGTATATTCGAGCAAAAAAAGGAAAACAAGAGACAACATTTTAGTAAATGGTCACACAAATTAATGAGAAAACAGCACCTTATAAATAATTTACAAATTAATTAGAAGACAGCACTTTATAAATTATTTACAGTGTGTAGATGAGTTTGTACTATGACTTTAGTGTGATATATTGTTTTTTCACTTGTTTTAACACCTTGATGTGATTTTATGGATAATTTTTGTTGATGAACAGAATATAATGACATGAAAAACTCTTTTATGTAACATGTGACAACAAGTTTGTATGCAGTAAAAGTTTGATATATCTAAGATATATTAAATTTAATGAACATAGTGAGTTGGTTGACATCAAGTTGAAATAATTGACCTCTGAATAATACATGAACCCATTCTGTGTGACTTGACAACATGTAGTCAATGTTCTCTACTTGGGTTTGTATCCAAACTTGCAAAGGTCCTGGAGGCAGTTTATCCTTATGCTTTCTTTTTGGTTGGAGACTCTGATGTATAGGGTCCCATCGAATGACCATGTTAGGACGCTGGAGACTGGGGGTCCTTTTTCAATTGTCGGCATTGGTATGCTATTTGTCTCTAGATGGGTGTAAGCTGCTCATTTATGAAAATTTTGCTTTTGTTGAGTCTTAGCTGCTTTTTAGACTTTGCCTTGTAGTTTGTAAACTTGCAAATTATGTCTCTAGAATTCCGGTAGCGCTGTTTTTTGGTCCATTCCTGTGAGACCTATCAATATCATTGATGTTGATGGAGCAACCACTGTCTTTCGCGATGTTTAGAATAATCTCATCAGTTGACTCGTCCTGTTTTTCATCTATGTTGCTTATCAAAACACAGTGCCGTCTACTGTATTGATTGTTATTGTCCACTTCAGTTTCAAGATCAGCCAATTTAGAATTTAGTTTTGCAATGGTGTTTTTCATTTCTACAAGTTCATTCTGCAGTGGGGCTACGTGTTCTGCTACTGTAACAGAGACCATTGACTGAATCTCATTTCTCAGTGACACGCGGAGTGTTTGCACTATTCTTTGTATGTCGAAGTCAGTTATGAATGAGCTTGGTTGGCCGTGTCCTTGACAGGGGTTGACTGTAGAGGTGGCGGTATGGTGAAACTTAATGAGGTCTGAGGAAATGACCCTAGTGTATAGTTATGGCCTAACTCAGTTGAACTCATGTTGTCTGTAAGGGCTCTGATCACCGTAATGTCTGCGTCTGTATTTGATGGATTGGACATCACTGGCTCGACTAGGGGGAAAAAGTAATTTGACGTGGGTATGTCTATGTCTAAATCAGCCCAACCACCACACGAGCTGTCAGTGTGCTGTTTGCTTTTTTTCTCTGCTTTTGCGATTTTTTCCAGCTCAGGGAAGATAACTTTTCTCTTCCTTGAACTTGGTCTTTTGTTTCGTGTTTTAGGGCTATTGTTGTTAACAGAAGCGGATTGATTATCTGTGTCAGATATACCTTTACCCATCTGAATTGTCTGCTTTATAAATTCATTGAGGTTTTAAGTTGGTTTAGTGTTGAATTAACACTTTTTTTGCGAAATCAAAAGATGCAAATGTTTACACCGGAAGCGGGATAAATATTTGGAAATTAATTAAAACGTTAACAATCATTATATATTTAATTTAGCTAAAGTTCTTAAGTGATCAATAATATATTATATAATATTATTATAACTGCAAATTAGTACGAACTATTTGGGAATTAAGTTCTTTTGGATTGCCCAAGCAAAGTATCAATTGTTCTGCATTGCAAATTACATAAAATTATTTAATAGCATGTTTGCTTTGTCAATACATGTGCACAACTACTTACCTACCATCTAGTCAGGAAGACCAACTGCTTTTACAGTTGAATTACAGCTTATGTTTACAGTGTTTTTATGAAATATATATATATAGGTCTTATATATCATTGCTTTAAATGCTTCTTAATTACATTGTTCGTTCCGTATATGTTATAATTCAAGTTACTAACGTTTTAGAGATTAAATTAAAACCATTATATGTGTAACGTTATGTTTTCCCACGATTCCTTTGCCTACATTAATAATTGTACTCAAAACTTAGATTCATGACACAAAGGTCATTCCAGAAAGAGTTCGTGATTGCACTTGACATATTCACATATACTTAAGATTTTCAGGTAATGTAATAACACTGCAAATAACCTTTCTGGATTAACCAATACGTTATTTTCTCAATACAACCGTCTTAAATTCACAAAAGTATAAAAGAAAAAGAGAATGCATGTATATATTAACCTCTACTGGAACCATATCGTGTATTTCATTTTCACAAATCTCTCTTACCACTACAAGTTCACTTTTTGCGCTTATGATGTATTCACCCACTACAAAACTTGTTTAAAACTAGGTCGTCAAATATGCGTCATATCAAATTCAAATGCATGCCTTTGCATGTATCAGTATCGTTGTGGCAAAAGTTAAACGTCAAATTTCATCATATTCAGTAAACAGCTAATATTTAAGTTTGCAATTAACAAACTATGCACTAATATTCATTTATTATATTGTTTGTCAAACTGGAGCGTTTTTAAGGTATCGCAGTGTATTTAGCGTATTATGCGCTAGTTACATGGCGAATTAATACACTTTTAAGTGCCTCTTTCGGACAAACAAGAGTTATCCGCCGAAAGTGAACTTGTAAACGCTCATGCCAACGGCAACCTGTGGGGTTGACCTAGTTTCGGCCCGGGGTTGTACATAGAGCCAGCGTCCCATACAGCATATTAAACGTAGTATGCGCTAGTTTCATGGCGAGTGAGTATGCACCTTTAAGGTCACCGTTCGGACAAACAAGAGTTATTCCTCGGGAAACAACCCTAATCGGGCTGACCTTGTTTCGACCCTGTGTTTTTAAATAGGTTTTGCGTTACAAAGAGTCTATTTAGCGTAGTATGCGCTAGTTACATGGCGAGTGAGTATGCTCCTTTAAGGGACCCTTTCGAGCAAATAACAGTCATCCCTCCGGAAATGGCCTTGTGCACGCAAAACCCCCAATGGCGCCCGAAGCGCTGACCTAGTTTCGGCCCGGGGTTTTAAATAGGGTCGGTGTCACATACAGCCTTTTTAGCGTATTATGCGCTAGTTTTATGGCGAGTGGGTATGCACATTCAAGGGCCCTTTTCGGACAAACATGAGTTGTTCCAAAACGTCGACGATACAATTGACATGCCGCAAACTGTCAATCATATCTGGCGCGCGAGTTAGCAACGAACTGTCCGCCATTTTCTAGACAAGCTATGTCTATGTTCACTTTTATTTCAACGAGTTTAATTTGTTTTCCTGTTTAAAAAACGTAGATTAAAAATGGTTAAACGGTGTCAATGGGATGGTTTATGTTATCGATCTGATCATCACATAATAGTTCATGTTTTATCAGTTACTTGGTGATTAACAGAAGCAAGGTCCATCTGCATTACTTTAAGAGAAATAAAACCCAACATTTTATTAGAAGGTGACACATGATATCTTATCTTAATAACGGTATCTACACATGTGCATACATGTTGTGTCACCAATGAACGCTTATAATCAACACTTGGAGATCGAATGCCTTGTTCTCATTTCTTCAACGAGTTTCGTTAATTTTGTTCGAAAACAAAAACGGAAATGAAATACGGTAAAAACGGTGTTAATAGGGTTTATTTAACGCTGACATTCGGTATCAAAAAAGATAAGTGAGATGAATTAAATTTATACCGTCTCCAACGCGGAAATGCGGTCTTGACAAGAGCGAGTGGAAGCTTCAATGTGTAGAATTACCGAGAGCCCCCTTAAAGAACATTAATTTTTTTTCAAAAACTGGAAATGTCATATAAGCAATAAGTAAGCATTAAATATGAATTATATCACGTGTGCATGTTATATAATAGAGAATATTGGTACCCACTTTGCGTAACTTAACGAAAATTTCCCCTTTATAAATCGAAATTTTGTGTGTGTCAGAACCACAGGTGGTTAGCGTGTGGCTATTATATTAATAAGTGAAAACATCATCAATATTGCAAGACATATACATTTCCAGAAAGAAAATTCATTTATGCGTTGAAAAAGACCGAGATCGTGAAAATCGCTGCAAAATTGATGAAGTAATGGCTGTTCAAAACGATGCACCCCGTTTTCGGATGATTTTGAGTTGCATACCTTGTTATATATATATTTGATAGCGAAAACTTTTGTTTTCGGAAAAGTTAATTTTTCGTTATAATATGATTATTTATCATTCTAAATGATATTTTCACTAATTAATATCATAGCCACACGCTAACCACCTGTGTCAGAAACAAGTGAAAATTAGTTAATGTTGCTCTTTTAATAAAAACGTATCGATAAATGCCATTGTTTAAGAGTTATTATAAACTGATATAACCAATAAATGCGGTAACTTGGGGGAAGTCGGTACCTACGCGAGCGTCTGATAATTGTAGCTTAATTAAGTAGCCTGACCGAATTCCCCCTCAAACAACGCTTATTTATATCATACAATGACTAAACTGATTGTGTTGTTTGGCACTTTCAATTATAGTAATTAATAAATGTCCCATAAGCAATTTTCAATATTATTAATATCCCTTTAAGACGTAATAACATGTGGGATTAAGGTACCCAGTCGGCGTCAGAAAGCGCGTAAAACTTCACCGAAATCCCAGTTATAAAGCGCTATTTCGTGTCAAAAGTGTTTCGTTCATATTTTCGTAAATAACATGGGTATATACCGAAGTAGAAGAGTTAATTTATTGGTGATACCACCATTACACGTAGTAACAGGTTCGATTTCGGTAAGCGCGCAAGCGTTTGAGAGCGTGTTTAATGTACCGAAAAACCCGTTATAAATAGCTTATGTTCTCTATAAATTAATATTTATTGCATTTGAAGAATAACTAAATGACACAAACTTATTTAACAAGAGTCATATGGTGTGAAAAAGTCCATAAAAATCATCCGGAATATCGCGTAATTCTAAATGCAATATATAGGCAAAGAAGCCATTTTGGTGTTAGCTTGTCTAGGTTTGCTAACAGCTAAGCCACGTGATTAAGTGGGCGGAGCGATAATCGTCCAGGCGTGATGTCAATGCAAAACTTTGTGCAAGTACTTAAGAAATCAGTGATTATTGTTTTACTCAGTCAGCCTCAATCGTACTGTTGTTTTTGTGAAAACAGTAAAGTAACATGCGTATAATTATATTAAGGATGCATCAACCATATCCTGATTAATGTATAAAGTAACACAGATTCTATAACAAAAATACACTATTATTACTTCAGTATAACACAAAAATAACTTGATTATGCAATTTGAATTTGAGATGATATGGTGATGCATTGGAGTGTCCAATAGATGTGATGCATAGTTGTATAAATATGCATTCAAATACAGTAGAGGTTACATTTTACAATCAACTACAGAGATATAAATTTAGCTTAATTTTTTAAAGACCTTTTGTGTTGGGAAGTTAAAAGACAACATTGCTACCTTAATTGACTGACTTGAGTTACAGTTAGTTGAACACGCAGGCAGATTCATCGTTTTATATGCAGTGGACTGAGAAAAAAAAGATTATACATACTGTAGTAGTAAATAAGTAAAAATACAGAATTATCAATTATTATATTTATTGATTATCAAAAAATTCGCGTTGTCAAATTTGATATGATCTCTGCCTAGCTACCAGACAGTCACAGATTGATCCTCGTTCGCACGGAGGGAGCGTTTTTAAAGAGCTCTTAACACACCAAGAAATTGTTCTATCCAGAAAACGGATTCGAGAGTGACTCAAAAAACCTTAGATTTTGAGTGCAATATTCAGTTGAAAAAAACAACAACTGTTTTATACTAATAGTTATAATAAACATGTCATTAAAAGTATAGCATGCACAATTATTTATGTGACATGTTTACAGATAGGATACCTGTCTAGGCGGTTAGTGACTCAAAAGCACCATTATTATGAAACACTATAATGCATATATTGCATTGTTCCAAGGGAATAATGCTGATGGTTACTCAACATAGTGATAAAAGATGAGATTTCTTCAAATATCCATTTCCAGTGACGATCTCACAAGTTCCAGTTCAAAAACTACGAACTCAGCTGAAAATAAACTTGTCCACTTCCAATTGGACCACTTATGAGTTAACGTTCGATTCATTGCGTACTTCATACCTTATACAACTGCGCTTATCGCTTATCGAGCTTGCTAATAATTTCTCTAGAAATGTTCAATTTGAGTGTTCATGCCCATGGGCGATGTAGTATTGGAAAAGTACACAATGTCGCTCAATGTATTAAAGTTTGAGTTGCGCAATAAATCGTTGGCTGATTCAGATTCCTCCCTAATCGACCGGCCATCTCATTTACCGCCCGGCCTCCTCCATAGACATGTTATAAATAATTTAATATATGGATATCGACTGCTGTGAAGAATCCTGCCTCTCACACGATGAACTTTCAAAGGCAACGTTTTAAGCCAATAACATCGATATCTTCGGTATTGGCGATTGGTTGAAATTGTTCACGAAGGTGTGATTATCAATCAAGTTTAGAAATATCAATTTGCGGAACCTACACGGCTCGGTTCGTATAATGTTCTCTTTCATTTAGTTATAATTATCAGTTTATTGCGTTTCCGTCGCACGCGTCTGAAAGGCAATTTATAATTGAATGAAATAATTAATATATGCGTGCATATTAATTGTGAACAATACGTACCAAATAACCAAACACATCATGGAAATCAAAGTTTGTGTCATAATTGTTTTGCTGATAATCGGTGGAAACTGTAATCAAAGTGTTCAGTTTGCAGAGGATACTGCTCTTTCGGGCTTCAAATGTTCAGCTTCGGAACAAATTGGCGATGTAATTCTGACACAATCCATCGTGGTGTGCGCGAGCGTGTGCGCTAATACCGACGGTTGCAAGTCGGTATTTTACACGCATTCTGAATGCGTTAGATGCCGTTCTCGATACCGGAAGGCTGGCGATGAAAGGCTGCTGCCGATGGCGGGAAGCGTCAGCTACAGAACCGGTATAGTTAAAGATCAGATATGTTATATCGGTTGTATTGCACGCTTTCTGGCATCAATTGTCCTCATAGGCACTCTCCTATTTAATTTGTGCCTTGAAATTTGAAAATGGGCCGTGCTCTGTGAAAAAGGGGGTTTCATGCATGTGTGTAAAGTGTCGTCCCTGATTAGCCTGTGCAATTCGCACAGGCTTATCAGGGACGACACTTTCCGCCTAAACTGGATTTTTGATAAGAAGAGACTTTCTGTAAACGAAAAATATCACAAAAGCGGAAAGTGTCGAACCTCATTAGCCTGTGTGGACTGCATAGTCTAATCTGCGACGACTCTTTACGCACATGCATTAAACCCCCTTTTCACAAAACACGTCTCATAAATTTGATGGCTACAAACTTCCGACGCAATCCATCGCGTATGCTGAAGTGTAATATCAACTAGTTTGATAGGATATCAAAGTAAACTTTTTTATCCAGTCGTCATTATATTATATACTATTTGAACTTTTTTGATTGTGAATTGCGAATGAGAAAGTCGTGAAATAAAATGTAATATCAAACTTAGCAATATAACAAAATAATTACCAAAACAATTTGTTGTCAATATAGGTTTGGATTAGCCACGGTATATATATATATATATATATATATATATATATATATATATATATATATATATATATATATATATATATATATATATATATCCTTCAGTTGTGCGCTGTAATCCGGGATGGTTTTCGCTCCTGGACTCGTGTTATCTGTGGAATTCGTCAACAGTGATGACATTTATTCAAGGAAAGGTAAATTCGTTTTCTTGTTGCATTTTTTCGCATGTTGTATGCATAATTAATAAAAAAAAATATAATGCTAAATAATAAATTATATCGTAAATGCATTTTCCATAAAAAAAATACTTGACATTCCATTTTGGAACTGTCGTCGTTATATAATCAATACTGTATTTTATAGAATAATTCTTTAAATATGCATTTGCACAGGATTATTGCTCGAGTCTTGGTGTTGGTGCGCACGTTCTGTATATTGATAGGGAGGAGGAAAAAGATGTCGCTTCAAACATTGTGCCAGGTTAATTGCTTTGGTAGTTTTGCAATCGTTCCAACTTTCAGAGTATACATCATAGAGTAGTAGCCTTACACATATTTAACCCATTTAGGCCTAGTGGACTCTCCCATCCTTTTAAATTATATCAATTTATTTCCAAAATTAGGGATGTCTAGTATATTTATTTCTATATTTAGAATCTTTCTTACAGACATTTCTTTAAGCAAACAGCGCAGACCCTGATGAGACGTCGCTTCATGCGGCGTCTTATCTGGGTCTACGCTGTTTGCTAAGGCTTTTTTTCTAGACGCTAGGCATAAATGGGTTAAGACGACTCCATTGTAATACACGGTTTTAGTTTTATTGTTATCTACTGAAGATTGTAAATCATTACATTATGATAAGTAATACGAACATGTTTTATGGTCTCTACAAAAGTAATCACATATTGACAACATCTTTTTAAAAGTGATGGTTCAACTTTCAGAGATGGTCAGAGCTGACAAACTGGTTTGGATAGGCATACACTTGGAAAATGGAAGCTGGATTTCGTCCATTGACGACCATTTGGTTGCGTATTTTAATTGGGCGTCGGGAAGTCCGGATAATTACCAAAACAATGAAGATTGCGCTGTTGCGATTGAACCTTTACAATGGCAATGGGGAGATGTTCCGTGCATCTCTTCAAATCATGTTGTCTGTGAAATAGACATGTAGTTAAAATTGTACACATATTTATATCTACAGTACGCGTAGCCATCAAGAAAGCTAATACATTCAAACTTCATTGAGGACCTCTTCTCTGCCTACTGCGTTTGACAGTTTTTTACTCGAAGCAGTCGTTGTAATGGTTACCATAGCGTAAATATCATCGATTACCAAGAAAACAAACACGAATCGCTCATTGGTTATATTTTCCCTATGATTTTACGTAAATTGGTTGGATTTAACAAATGTTTGCTATTAATAACCCCTAAAGTATCAACCAATAATTGATTAGCTCATGTTGAAATCCTGGTCATGTCTATTGGTTTTTTAAGAAATAATATTTTTCTATCATGGTTTGTTGTCGAAAAACCCACAGTAAGGAGTATAGATGCGTAGGAATTAAATCACGAGTGCGAAGCACGAGTGATTTGATAACACGCATCTATACTCCTTACTGTGTGTTATTCGACAACAAACCGTCATAGAAAATTATTATTTCGGTTCTAACACGATTCTGATTGATTTGGTTCAAGCTTTTTGGACGTGAACTATATTTTTCAATACTCCGCCCTTCTTAGTACAAAGTTCACTATTTAATGACGTCATTGAATTGTACAAACATATGTCGTCGTTTTCATTCATAAATATTTTGACGTCACTTTTATTGAAGCAAAACTCGTAGAAACTAAATGACGTCACGTTCATTGATGCTACTGAAAAGCTGACATGCTATAAATATTTTCTTAATTATGGTTCCTAACAAATAACATTCTTTGTAAGCGTGGCTATGCCACCTATCACCAAATTTACAATTTGTTGTTTCATTACATTTCTAGACATGTTACATTTATTACATGTCTTTTAGAGCGGGTTTAGCACGTGCGTTTTACTGCAATATTTTCTTTATTTATTCGGAACTATTTTCGAAACATTAAGCTCCGCCCATTATTATTGCAGAATAACCTGACTTGATTTCCTTTTTTGTTTATAGAAAACAAGTCGCGTGTAGTGTTAGAAATGTAATGCAACCACGGCACGTGACTTGTTTTCTATATACAAATAAGGAAAACTACCGTTGGTTATCCTGCATCAAACCACGGGTGAAGACAAATGTTTTGAAAATAGTTTTGGAAATTCTAAGTATGACGTCACTTTGATTGTCCGCGCACTGTTTATGAATGAAGACGACGTCATTTGTTTTTCATTGTTGTGGTGACGTCACATTTTCGCGGAAAAGTGGAGGACGTTCGGTCAATATAATTCTCATTTACAACCTTTTATTTTTTGCTTTCTGATGGTTTATAGAGAATATCAGTGAATTAAAACTGATAATTTCACTGTTTCAAACAACGAAAATTATCAGTGAAAATTATCGATAATTTTCATTGTTTACTGTGAAATGACGTCATTTTTTTGACGAAATTACGTCATTATCTCAGCGAAATCCGTAAATTTAACACTTTACCAATGTATATAAACTGTGAACAAAAGCATAAAATAAAAAGAAAATTGGTTGGATTCGAAGGAATATCGATTTTAATTCACTCGTGATCATAGAAAATATGTATTTTCACTCGTGGCTGCGCCACTCGTGAAATATGATATTCTATGATCACTCGTGAATTAAAATCGATAATCCACCGAAACCAAGAAATATCCTCTATTAAATCGCGGATAACTTATGAATGAAATCGTGTTAGAATCGACATAATCGACGTGTAAGCGTTGGTTATTGCGGTAATAACCAACGGTTCGTCGTTTCGATACTTGTTACCAAACCACTCGGGCTAGGCCCTCGTGGTTTAATTACTGCGCAACGGAAATCCAAACCGTTGGTTATTACCGCAATAACTAACGCTTACACGTCGACTATTTCTTAAATCCCACAGCGAAATTTTAGACACAAAATTACAGCTCAGTCCATTTTCAGGATAATTATTTTGATCGGAAATTTGATTAGCTTAAAACAAATGCTGTCGTATAAACATAGAACGTTCGCTATTTTCAATCGAAGAATTGTCGAGAGGTTTTCGCTAAGGAAATTGGTGAAGTCATGCGTGGCTCTTTAAATCTTGACTTTTCAATTCATGTTGTGATGTTGTTGTGTTTTATTTTCTGTTTTAAAAAGTGTATAAATATTGCGTATATAATTTGCCTTTTTATATTTATTTAACTTACTTGACGATAAAAACAATGAAATAACTGTAATCAATAACTCCTTCACCATTTTGCACGACCGAAATAATTTTCGAAAAATTGAGTTCTTATCGAAATATTATCGAAATAAGTTTGCATTGATTTATGTTGCTACAATTTTCATAGCAATTTGTTTCGTATTGACTTATACCTTAAATAATTTGTTACAACTTGTTCATAGACGTTAAATGTACTGTTGCTTATCAAATACATACTTCATATACTACCAACTTGCATTATTTCATTGTAATTATCCGCTGATCCTTATTCATTTTTCTTTTATTTTGAACTTCATACATGCTGTAAACATGTATGCTGTTGTATTTATTCTCAGAGAAGTGAATTGTTTTCTTCGCGAAACTAAATATTTCCATAACAACAAGGTATTAATTATGAGGTTGAGCTTTATTGTTAAGAAATGAATGAAGAAAGAGCCAGCGTTAACACAGAGGTTAATTACAAAACTGAACTACCATGTTTGTTAATATGTTTACTGAATTAAAAAGGTCTGTTAAAACATGCCATTCATAACACATTCTTGTAAAATCATTTTTAGTGTAGAGTTTGGTTCTAGACATGAAAGTCATATCACCAACTTTATATTATGTACTTGTCTATATAAATGAGACTTTTAATATAAAGGCAAATACGTTTCGTATTTGGTTTTGATATTTCTTACAAAGAAAAACGCCATAAAGAAAACATTTTAGCTTTCTGTATTTTTTTTCTTTTTGGTTAATTAGAAAATCCGATACGAGCTAGGATGTGTTGATTTTCTTGTTTCGTTTTTATCATGATGAACAAAAAACGAAAAGTTGGTATTTACACTGACCGTATGGTCAACACATATTAGTTAGTATTTCCGATTTCAACTTCTTGAAACACAAAATACAGAAAAAAATAAATTGATTTATGGCGTCTTCCTTTGTACTAAATTTTACAAATACCAAGAATTCTATTTCACTATTGATATTTTAATCTTAATGTTGCGAACATCAATGTTTTAACATTGGAATGAAGTATGTTCCATTCTACCGTGTATGCTTTGATGTAACGGTTAACGGAAAGCGAGTGCCGCTCTACAGTCTTCCGAGATAACTTATGATTGGCATATCTCTACCTTAGATACAAACATGTCACTGAATATATTTAGGCATGACATCATTAAAATAACGTACATTGATACACATAAATCTCACACCTTGGGACAACAACGTATCATTCTTGTACATGTGAATACAGATCACCGTGGATCCTTTCTGAATACACATCACATCTATACATTGATACACATAAATCTCACACTGAGACAACAGTGTATCATACTTGAACATCTGAATACAGATCACAATGGATCTTTTCTGAATACATATCACATCTATATATTAGTACACATAAATCTCACACTCCGAGACAACAGCGTATTATATTTTAACAATTGAATACAGATCACCGTGGATCTTTTCTGAATGCACTTCGCATCTATATAATAATACACATAAATCTCACACTTTCAGACAACAGCGTGTCGTATCTGAATATTTAAATACAGATCACCGTGGAACTTTTCTGAAAACGCTTTCCATCCAAACAATGATACACATGAATCTCACACTTTGGTATTAAATATTTAAATATATTAAAACATATTTGAACATCTGAATACAGATTACTAAGGACCATTTCTATATACACATCACATCTATACATTGATTCTCATAATTCTCATTCTTTGAGACAACAATACAAGCTTTATGTAAGTCACAGCATATCTTATACCGTCTTTTATTGGTTTTTCAGAAGAAGAATGACTTGAATATTCATGACAGGGCTAACATACAAAATCACTATACTCATCTCTATAACTTAGTGCTTTCTCTGACATCTGAAGAGGCGGTCTGTGCTGAAGTTTTTAGGTAACTGGACCTGTTAGAAGTGGGCTGTTGTGGGACGAAGCCTCGTTGGACGTTTGGGCAGTTTCTAACCATGTGTCATGTGAGGCGGCAAGCGAAGCACGGTCCGAGGACGACCGGAAGTCGCTGTTGTTGTAGAAAACCTTCTTGATAACGTCTTGACGCAGCCTCTCCGCTGAAATAATACTAATATTGTAAAACTAAAAATGAGTATAATAATAACTGTTACAAATATATTGAACCACAACGTGCGTTGTCTCCTGTAAGCGGACCTCGAATGACGCTATACACGCCAAAACTCACGAAAATCCCGTGCATTAGTAAACACGCATGTTTATTGAACTGTGACGGAAAGAATAGCAATTATTTTCTCCCTCACTTCGTTCGTCCGAAAATAAATAAATTCTTTGCTTAATAGCAAACAAGTGACAACAAACATTACAACAAACACCAAATGTAGAAGGCGGTCCGCTTTTATCGAATAAACAAAGAAGAAACTTAAGTATGTAAATCACGTTAGCCAAACATGAAAAACAATACAAGTTATCAAATTCCTTAACTTTTTGATACTGTTAATTTATTTTCTACACTGAAATGAACATTCTACTTCCCTGCTGAGTAACGACTGCTCCACAACCGACGAATTGCTGAAATTCCCCGACAAAACTTCTTGATTTTCCGACATTTTTTCCAAAACAATATCGAACTTTAAACAAATATATTGAACCACAACGTGCGTTGTCTCCTGTAAGCGGACCTCGAATGACGCTACACCCGCCAAAACTCACGACAATCCCGTGCATTAGTAAACACGTATGATGTTTATTGAACTGTGACGAAAAGAATAGCAATTATCTGCGCCACACCCGTTGATATCCCAAAAATAACGAGTGGTCGCCCTAAAATACAAGAATGGTGCTTTCTTTATAATTTCGAGTATGTACGACCATGCAAATATTGCAAATATTTAAGGCAACAATGGAAACTCTAGAATAACGTACATACATACCTTATGAGAAGCCTCAAAAAAATCCACAACGCCCTTTTTGCCAAGTGGCAATCATTTGCAATATCGATTTTAATATCTAAAATAATGCGAGGTATACAGTGTATGATACTCTGCTTTGGCGGATGTTCAATGTTGTTACGTATAAAGGAAACATGTCTAGACCACCGAGGTAAATTACTAGTATATACATATATATATATATATTTAACATCGTACTGTTTGTAAATATCAGCAATCAAATACGTTCTCTACAAATGTTCCATCAGAATCATGTCAGAGTCAACGTTTTAGTAGTAGGTCGTTAAAATAAATGAAATTACACGCTTCATCAGGAGAAAATTAGTATGTAAATAATCTATAATATTGGCTTGTTCGTAATAAGGCCAATCAAAACATACTTAATATTTACAAATGGGTTATTTTCATTTCATTGTTCAATGCAAACAATTTTATCTTTTAAACTGCATACCTTAAGCATGATAAATGATGCAGTATCTTGAACACACAAATAAACTAACATTTTTCTCATTCAGCTTCATAACTCAATCTTTAAGTTCCATAGTTCAATGAATGTTCTAAGTTGAAATGGAATGTTAATAATATACTTTTCTTGATTAATACTGTGAAAAGTATAGAGCCATAAATGTCACCTTTGCGGTGACATTGCAATGGTGTCAAAATTATGCTATATACGACATAATCATCAATCATTCAAACAAATTTCGACTTAGACGTCCTGCAGAATGTAC
Organism: Dreissena polymorpha; assembly: GCF_020536995.1. NCBI lineage: Eukaryota > Metazoa > Mollusca > Bivalvia > Myida > Dreissenidae > Dreissena > Dreissena polymorpha. The sequence goes on from NC_068362.1 coordinate 52,601,077, forward strand.
AAAATAAACAATATAATAATGATTTTCTGTTATACCATAATGACAAAATTGTTTATTGGAACACTGTTTAATGTTTATCTTCTTATCATTTACATTTATATCCCCCCCCCCCCCCCCCCCGCATAAATAGGAGTAAAGTGCATTTCACCTTTCCGTCGGTCAGACTGACGGTCAATCGAAAGGTATGATTGTCGGTATTATATCACTTTGTTAGCGCATGATATCAAGAGCACTCTTTTTCTTACTAACATATTATTTTATAGGGAAGAGGGATTGAAGCCGATCGTTGTTGAGGGAAACCAGACGCAGAATAAGGTCACAGTCGCGCTTTAGGAAAACCGGGCTTGTTGCATGTGCGCAATGTTTAGTCCAAGATAAACATGTGTAGTTTTATTTCTTAATAAAATATATTTTAATAACTATTTGTAAGTGACAGCCGAACGTTAATACCTCGTTTTATAGTAGTAAGAGGCATGGAGGATTCAGTGAGACGTTCTTTAAGAGGATGCCATAGCATCCCTTGAGTGTTTGGGGACTAGGCAAACCAACCCATATTTTATAACTGAGCAATCTACATAAAGCCGCTCATCAAAACACTTATATATTAATCTAGAAGTAGTCTATCGTGCTAGGTTCTTCGGATTCAATGACTTTCCTAAAAAAAGTGTATGTCATTATATAAAAAAATCCCAGTACTGCCTAAATTCTTTCCATTTAGACTGCTTTCAAGCGATTTTTGGAAAAAATGTTCTTCATAATTGTAATTTTTGCAAAAATCACAGTTTGCGGTTATTGCAATATGAAAGTCGGTCGAGATATTAAAACAAAGTCTGCAAATCACTTGTAAATGTTAGTACAAACATGAAGATCAGTATGTTTTATTTGTGTTTTTTCCTTATATAAGATCATGTCAGATGGAGCATATTTTAACCAAAGTGGATGGAATGACAAATATGTATATAACGGTTTTTGATAACGGTAAAAGGTCTGTTAGCTTGAAATAAGACCAATGTTTAAATGATAATACACTATGATCAGAACTGATAAAATGAAATTGTAATCATTACTGTTAGTCTGCCAGTACCCAAAGAAAAGCGAGCGTTTAAAATATACCCTTTATAAAACGAAATACCATATGTTTATGCTTAAAATGTCAATACCTGTTATTGTGTTCTATTCCACAACCAAGCGAACATTTGACTAACCACAAAAATGCCCCAATGTGGGAAAAGGAGATTTAAGCAAACACTGGACCGCCATATGAAATCAGCATCATGTATGATTGACAGACAGAATGGAATAGATTGTAGAGATTCCTACTGTCATTTTAATATTGGTATGCTTTCATAGGTCAGCAGTTAACCCTATTTTTTATTTGACGATATCTGCTTGCTCTGACTATCATTGACATTCAGTGATCTTAGAGTCAGCAAATTGGCATTTTTTATTTGCGATGTTAATTGCTTATGTAATGTTTGTGAACATGTCTAACTTGCGCGTATATTGGCGATCTCAAAATAAATCATTACGATGATTATTTGTTACTTTAACTATTGTGTTTTATCCGCCACATAAATTAAGCTTAAGATAAGTTTTGATAATAATATCATAGGTCGTGCTTTATATGTTTTAAGGAAATGCCGTAAATGAATGCGGTGATCTCATAACGTACGTTATTGACCTTTGTATTTGATTTACCTTTTCTAGGCTGTAAAGGTTGCTTGTGTAGATACTCTTCTACCTTTGTTGCGAAACATTTGAGCAAGTTGCCTTTATCCCACAGACTGTGATTGACACAATGTAGAAGACGATGATACTTGAGACAAGTATAACTTTTTCTTTTTCTAATTACATGTGTCTGCTATGAACATACAGGTTATAGTCTGGTCACTATATATATGATTTGCTGTCGGTTTCAATCCAAATTAAGGCAATATAACGAAACATATTGGCCATATGTGATGGCAGTACTGTCAAATTAAAAAGATTGAAATACCTAAAAACTAACGTTAAGTGATTGTAAGTTAACTTTTTGCTACCGTATATGACCAAGAATTAAAGATGCCTTAACATACCATACTTACTGAAAATTAATTTAAATGTTAACAATCATTATAAATTCAATTTAGCTGTAGTTCTTAATTGATCAATAATACATAATTGGCGTCGCACTAGAGTGCGGCGACTAGTATGCAATACGTTGTTTTTTTCGCTTATGGGAGGAGAAGTTATTTTACGGATGATATATATATTTTTGTTGTCAGAATATCTTTCATAGTGGTGATTTTTGTGTGAATTAGTGTAAATAAGTACTGCATTTGTGCCTATTACATTTACTACAACATTTATTGCCAATAATGCAAAGCTAATTCTTTTAATTAATAACTGATCACAGGGACTGGGCAATAATAAAATATCACAGGGACTGGGCAAATACGCGAACCCTTGAAACATTCTTGTATAAAAACAAAACTTCTTTGTTCCACTATCCTAGCAACCACCTAGTTACTAATAAAGGCGCTATAGAGCGCGAAGCGCGACACGTATTGTTAATTGTAATAATTAGTCTTGATAAGGGAAGCAGTCGCTTATCAATGAGGAGCACCATCACAGCACCCCAGTCTTATTTCTATCAAGTCCTCCTACAGGTTTTTTTTAAGAACCACATATAGAAGGCCGCAGGCGTGACCCGTATCTTGCCAGTGGTATGGACCCTTTGGTATGGACCTTTAACCCCGCTTACTATCCAGCGTTTAAACTTCCGGGTTTACATTTAAACCGACTATTAATAGCTTATTAATATCTTAGTTAGAAGGTTATTTTTCAAGCGGTTCCGTTGTGTAGTAGCTACACGCTCGCTTCACATGTGAGAGGCCCAAGGTTCGAGCCCCCAGTAGAATCAAATTATTTTATTTGTGTTCTATGGTAACTTTTTGTTTTGATGTAGACATTTTAGTTTAAATAAATATGCTGTTTTATTGTTACCATTATTTGTTTTTATTATGCCCATGATCTATATGTGTGAGAGGGTGGGAGGGGGGGGGGTCGTAAACACATTAAAACTTTTACAGTGTTTTCATATCAATGAGTACTCAACCCCTATCGTAAATGAGCAACGTAAGACTAAGTTCAGAATCATCTGCCCTTGAAGTTTAGAAAGTAAATTACGCTTACAAGATGTAGCAGATGTTTTAAAACCTACACAGTTCTGTTCCATTAATGAAAAATGCACACGGATGCCAGTAAAAAAAGGAAACCAATGTAAATAAAATCAACTATGAAATATTTGGGGGTTACAACACAAAATCATAGATAATGGTTATTTGGGGGTAATAACACAACATAATAGATAATGGTTATTTGGGGTTATAACACAAAATCATAGATAATGGTTAAACCAGTATCTTTTTTTATTTTGTTTGAAATAATCGGCCAATATATTAATATTTACAGTAGAAAAAATCGTTCCATGTAACTTCATTGAGTGCCTTTTACACTGAAATTCCCGACGCCCTTTGGTGCTTTGCATCAATACTTATCTTGTATACTACTATTATAACTGAAAATAAGTACAAGCTACATTATATCTTTTGGAATTAGGTGGTTTTGGATTGTCCCAGCAAAGTAACAATTCTTCTGCATTGCAAATTACATAAAATGGCACGATTGCTTTGTCATTTCATGCGCACAACTACTTACCTACCATCTAGTCAGGAAGTGAATTACAGCTTTAACAGTTGAATTACAGCTGATGTATGTAGTGTTCTTCTAAAATCTCTCTCTATATATATGTATATCTTCTATATAATGGCTTTAAATGCCTCTTAATTACATTGTTTGTTCCGTATATGTTATAATTTAAGTTTTTTACGTTTTTGGTATTTAATTAAAACCATTATATGTGTAACGTCATGTTTTCTCACGATGCCTCTGCCAACATTTTCAATTGTACTCAAAAATTAGATTCATGAAACAAAGGTTATTCCAGAAAGAATGTGTTATTGCACTTGAAATATCCACATATACTTCAGATTTTCAGGTAATGTAAGAACAAACTAAATAACCTTTCTGGATTAATCAATACGGTATTTTCTCAATACAACCGTTTTAAATTATATCTATTCACAAAAGTACACAAGAAAAAGAAAATGCATGTATATATTAACCTCTACTGGAACCATATCGTGTATTGCATTTGCACAAATCTCTCTAACCACTACAAGTTCACTTTTTGCGCTTATGATGTATTCACCAACTTGTTTAAATTTAGGTCGTCAAAAATAGTCACATCAAATTCAAATGCATGCCGTTTCATGTATCAGTATCGTAGTGGCAAAACGCGTTAAATATCATTATATTCAATAAACAGCTAATAGTTAAGTTAACAATTAACATAATATGCATTTGCAGCCTTTGCATCGTCAACGTCTATGTCTTGCATGATATATTCAATAAACAGCTTATATTTAAGTTTGTAATTAACAAACTATGCACTCATATGCATCTTCTAAGCTCGCGTCAGGTATTCCGCATCGCTTCAGCAGGTTTTCCAAATCGTAATAATAGAAGAAGTTAATATCAACTCTCCAATAGTATCGAATCGGCTTTAACCTTTGTGATTGTTCATTCCACTAACATTGCACGTGTTCGTCATCGTTTTGTGTTTAACTGGCTTTTTACCTAGACGTTATCTTTAATTTTGTTGGATGGGTAACGCTTTCTATTATTTGCAACCTTCGCATTATGAACGTCTATAACTTGCATGTTGTAACCTGGAAATATTAAGCATAGTATTCGGTTTTAGGCATATTCAAACATAAGTATGGTATACGTTATGAAATACACATGCACATATTACACAGTGTGAACAATACCGTCAAAATCCTTACATTACGTATACCAGATGGTAGCGATAAGTATGTGAGTAAACATTCCAATAATTTTTTTTTCATAGTCTTTGATCGTATGATTTAAAACTGAATATATAATTCACCATACTGGATCAACTGCAAAAGAATACACATGTTATCGTTTGTAAATGTTTGACCTCTAATGGGAAAAAGCTCTTAAACATTCGCATACATGCGAAATTCATTCACGGCAGTTACTTCGTGTAAAACCGTCCAACAAAGTATGAGCTGTGTCTGTTGTTTGTAAGTCAGGTCCCAAAATAAGCTTATAAGAAAGTTTGAGAAAAGGGGGTGGGGGTAAACCAATATATATTAGAAAAGAGTTTATATTTAGAGATAAAAACGCTTCGGGAAGATACAATAATCGTGATGTGTGTTACCGGGTATATGTTGCTTTACACATGCAAAAATACTGTGCATTATAAGAAAAAAAGACAATCGTAAAACCAATGCCTCGAGGGTAACGTAACTTAATTAAACAACAGATTTCTGGACGGTTTGTCTCCAATTACTTTTTTACTCCTAAATATAGGATCTTCAAACAAAAAACGCTCAAAGCACAAACACCGTAAAGACGAAAGGACATATTCATTTTAAAGAAATGTAAATATTAAATGACTTAAGGGTTGACCGCTACTTCTTTACGAAAATCAAGGAAACGACGCCACTTTTTAAGTCTGTTCCATATAACCTCACTTAAACGCAGTCAGCTCCCGTAAAAACATTCCGCCCCGATCTGATGTATAAGAACATTCTATTTCAAGTTTTTCGAACGATTTCAGTTTCCCAAAGACTGGTGGTTACTTATGATATTGATAAGTCAATTTGTAAGCATGGGTTCTCATCTGGAATTGATTGCTAGATTGTTGACTTCGCTACGCTTATAGCTAAAACATTGAAATCTACTGAATCGTGAAACAAACTAGTTATCATGCGCGCCGGTGATAACTTAAGTAGGACTAAACATACATGAATATTTGATGATAATGTCGACTGTATGTTTTACATACGATCCAATCCATCGTAAATGGGTCTACTTGTCTTGTATGATATTTCGTAACGTGTTCAATACACATTCGAGCGGTCAAAGACTGCTAAATGATTTGTCTGTCCGCTAAGGGTTTCTTTCATGTAGGAGAGTTTTGTTTGAAAACTATAATCTTAAAAGAGGCTTGGCTGCCACCAACAGTATGAATCCATATAATAACTGAAATACTGTTGAAACGGCGAAATAATTCACCAAACAAACACTTTACTTTGTATTTACTATACGAAATTGCTCGTTGAACAGATGGATTTTTGTAAAGCTAGTTTTAAAAATTTATTCCATTATTCGTTGATTAATTAAAAGTTTGCTGAACATTCTAAAAGTTAAATCAGTTTCTTTATGCTATGATAAGTAACCAATAATTGGAAAAATAATATACAGCTATATATGATTGAACCACGTTTGCAATCGATAGTTACTTTGGTGTGCGAGAACAATACGCAGACGAATACGCTTGTTATTTCATGCATTTTGTATCCATAAAAGCAAACTTTTTTTGATTTTTATTCTAAATTCAGGACTATGTTTTCCTATAAAAAATATGTAAATAAATGATTTTATCAGGATGTTATGGTAATGTTTAGTAAACTGCTCAGTCTCGTTTATGCTGCATTAATACAGAAAAAAGAGGGCTATTTTGTCATTATTCATTTTCGCCCTAATTACGCCTCTGGTTCAGTAATCTTGTTGGCAGCCATATTATGCGACAACCAAAATAACACAAACCGCTGTAAATTGTACAACTATGCGTGTCATTGTGTTATTCCCTCGCTTAAAAGTGACATAGACATAAATATTGGTGATGTTTAAGTGCTGGCAGAGACAATTGGATATTTAATAAAGTGATCGACATAGCATTACTCCGGCAACCTAATTAGACGTCTATCAGTTCGTATTAGTTAACAAACCAATCGCATTGCGATGACATGTAGCTAATACAATGTCCAAATGATATAATACCATCCGCTGACATTTTTAGGATAAATCATCACCGTTTTTGGAAAAAGAACTGCCTTTTTAATTGCTTAGCATTATCCGTCAGTCGTTGACATTTCATACCATATTGTACTAAACTGTATTAAAAAAAATCACTATTTTATTCTAGTATGCGGCAAATAATCATTTCTATAGAATCGGTTTTTAAATGAAGGTACACAACTTTATTTCAGCTTTAAGTAGAAGTCGCATATCTCTATATCTAACTAGTAATTAAGATAACTTATTATTTTATAGTTGGTATTTTAAAGGGGCCTTTTCACGCTTTGGTAAATTGACAAAATTGAAAACAAAAATGTTTCATAATCGCAAATTTTTCTTGAAGTTATGATATTTGTGAGGAAATAGTAATACTGAATATTAACCATTCTCTAAAATATCCATTATGTGCATCTTTTGACGATTTAAAAACCTGAAAAATATAAAGCGTTGCAACGCGAAACGATTGAATCCTTTGGAGAATTCTGTTGTTGTCGTTGTATTTTTTTTTATACTATGAGTATTGCATATATCAGGTAAAAAATACGTTTAAATTGGTATAAGAGCCGATGGTCTAGTGGATAGAGCAGTGGATTTTTGCTCCAGGGGTCAGTGGTTCGAGCCCCGTTGAGGGTTACTTTTTTAGATTCTTCAATTTTCTTCTTGTTTTTTTTTAATGGAGATTTTTCGACCCAATGTTTACATTTATCAGTATATAGCATTTAATGACAAACTTCAAAACATGCCAAAATCTGTGAAAAGGCCCCTTTAATTGTGAACTTATTGTACTTAATTGTTGTCTCAAAATGAAATATGTATCAGCGCAATTATTTATAACAAGCTAGTAACATTTAAATTGACCAATAAATTAATTTGTTCTTTCTTGTTTATTTATTTGTATCTCTGATGAATAATATTTGTGCTCAGTTATTGTTCACAACTCGTTAGAACTAGAATATATTCTACTTTTTAAACACCTACATGACGTGTGTCAACTGTCAGATAAATGTACACATATGATACACGGTGCGTAATTGCATCTACTCTCATGCGTTTAACGTCGACTGTTTCAGTGCAGTGACAGTTGGCATAGTAAATTTGGTGTCTATTTTTTATGTTTTCAATTTAATATTTGCATTTATGAATAACCTTTGGTTGTATTCTGAAATTGCTCTGGATGTACCGTTCAAATGCAGTAACGCCAGAGTTAATCTTTTTTTTATGCCACTTAACCTTTTTCATGTATATTTAATTAGTGAAACGCCTACAATAAAAAGCAAAGGTGAACACGTGCTCTGGCTTTTAGACGCATTCAGGTGTAAGCGAAATCCTATTTGTAAACTCCCTTGTCAATACGGTTATTTTTATTTTTCATTTATTATTTAAGATAGAGAACAGAACAATAATAGTACTGTGGTAGTTGTTGTTTTGAAAAATACCGAGAAGTAATTAGTGTCGCTTATTAAAGCTGACGTTATTAAAAGTTCAATTATTTTTTTTTTGAACGCTATATGATTCTTATGTGACGGAGTATAACTACAGCTATACACAAAAATAGTAGCGACATAAATTGATTAGAATCAAAGAGATGCAAACACAGATTCATAATATTATACAATCATGAATTATTATGGATTGAATTTGTTATTTGTTAGATAAACGAATACGGAATATAAAATATAAATTCAACTGACTAATTTAACAGTATCAGTGGACTGTAAGTGTTAATTGTATCTACCATGATTCTGTACGTTTTGATCCAGCTTTTGATTGGTGTCATTGAAGGCAAGGCATACGAAGCATCGGCAACGTACATGGTGTTTTCCCCAAAAGTTCATGTCATTTCACCGGCATGCTTCATACAATGTGGATTTAGTTACATCGGCCTGGACATCGCGGCGGGGATGATTGTATATGATCCGCCGTGTTCCTGTCAGGCGTTATCGTTTGATGAATTTATGACCAACGGCCCTATTGCGTACGGAAATGGAAATGACATTGTGGGAAAAATGAGAAACTCGGTTGCCTACCACCCTGCGGTAACAATTTTCTTCCATACCTTTTATTCGATAATATATCATTCTTAACGTAGATACTATTTTTAAATATGCTTTTTAGGTAACTAAATGTGTGTCGTTCGTTTTACACACCCATACGCGTCATATCAGTCATTGAAAAGAAAGAAAATGCAGATGAGCATCATGGACAAAGTTAGGGTGTCACTAAAAGAAATAGTTAAAAGAAGAAACATATCTTGCATCAAATGATGTTTATATGTTTGATGGAACGAAACAGCGAATTTATGTTATTGGGTAATATGAAATAGTCAATCTACTTTCGTAAAAATTTATCGACAATACTCAAATTAAGCAATGGCTCAAACAAACAAAATGCAATTAGTTAAGATGCAAGCAAATAATAGCAAGCCAAAATAGCGTCATGCAGACGAGCAATCCCAGAAGATAGTTAAGTGCAGCGCCAACTAAAAACAATCGTTCAAACAACATAAACATAATTGAGATTAACAACATATTAATATTTTCGATAATGTTTGCATAACATTTAAGGTAGTCCTTAGATAACAAATATCTAAAACAAATAAATATAAAACAAACATCATACACATGGTATGTTATATTTCATCATAAAAGGGCCTTTTCATAGATTTTGGCATGCATTGAAGTTTGTCATTACATGCTTTATATTGATAAATGTAAACATTGGATCTAAAAAGCTCCATTAAAAATCAAGAATACAATTAAAAAAAGTAAAACTCAGCAGGGCTCGAACCACTGACCCCTGTAGTCTTGATGTAAAAGTCAACCCACTTAGACAACTCGGCATTCCGTGCTCATACAATGAAGGATGCGTTTTATACTTTATATAAGAAATCCTCGTAGTTCCACAAAATATAACGACGACAACAGAACTCTCCAAATTATTCAATCGTTTCGCGCTGCAAGGTTTTATAAGTTTCATGTTTTTAAATCGTCAAAAGATGCATATAATGGCTCTTTTAGAGCATGGTAAATGTTCACTATAACTGTTTCCTCGCAAATATCATAACTAAAACGAAAATTTGCGAATTTTAAACAACTTTTGTTAATTTTGTCAATTTACCAAGACGTGAAAAGGCCCCTTCAAATTGCTATTAATCTTAGTTTAAATTATATAGGTGACTGGATGCTACTTAAAAACATTGAACAAAACTGACATCGGCTATGAAACTGAAAAACAACGTGCTCTTTAAATGTATTTGTAAATAAAAACTGAATACAATTTTATAGTGGATCAGACTCACCACATATAGACCCATAAGCGCGGTGTTGTCAAATGGCGACAGTCGAACCGTTTGAGAGCGGAAAGATCTTTTAACAGATATATTTTGACTTTAATTTAAATGATCAATTATATATTATTATAATGTTATTTGTTTCGTTATATCAGTGTCACATAATGTACACAACCAGTATGCTGTCCAAACGTTGGCATATTAACTTAACCATTATAGAAAATAACGTCATAGTTTGAGAAGGTTTTAATCAAATCCAACGACTCTACAACATAAACTTTATGAAATTTCACTTAAAATAATAAATTATTGAATGCCATTGTGGATTTGAAATTCCAAGGATAATATGTATACATTCGGGTTGAGTTAAGCGTCTGAATGACAACAATAGAGCTTCACATTTACCATCTTATGCACTTTTTAGCTTTGATTAATACAATTGGTTGCCTATTGTTACCTTGCGATGTAACACTTGTGCTAAGATTAATTATAAAGTTTGTATTTTAGAAATACATTGACGCCAATCCCACCATTGCTAGAGAAACAGTCCAGATGCCGATTTACATGGGCAACTCAAAACTTGATTTAGTTTTGACACCCATTGGGTCTATCGTAAGGTAAGCAGCTACAGCATCTTTTAAATATCACATGTTTTCATGATTTTCACAGGAATCAAATATACTCAAAAATGGTTAGACTAAACATCAAATATGCGATAAATATTTCTGATATATTAAGTGTGTTCGTACAAGGTTTAAGGTCTTATTATCACACTAACAAGACCACTTGTTTTTATCGTATATCTCATTACCTATTTAGTTGCAACTCATTATTTATTTTTTTGCTTACATTTTAATACTAAATTTACGTACATAATGGCAGAAATAATATAGATACAAATTAAATTTCAGCTTGACCGTGATGTTTTCAAAAGATGACCTTAATAAGCCAGTACAACTTACCTGCTTGGCTCTTTCGTGCAAGGTATCCACGACTGTTGGTGGAGTTGTTACCCAAGTCATCACGACAAACAAAATAATCATCCCAGATGCAAAGAAAACCCTGAAATTCACTACATCTTTTACCGATATGCAAGTATGTGGTTTAAAACTTTAGGGAGGCATAGGCTATATAAGGATGGTTGTTTGTTACTAACAGTTAACCAATGGTAGACAAAAGTTTAACAACCAATATTTTGACAGCCACTCTCCTTAAAGCTCTTGCATAGGCAATTATTGGTAACTAACATCGCACTGAATACTTTCGGATGGTTACGAGAAGGTTAAAGGTCATGTCTCTGAGGTTTAGATATTATCTTTATTTAAATAATAATGCCGCGAGCTTGCCGTTATTAAGATCCGTCGGGTAAATATGATCATATCTGCTCATGGAAAGAATCGATTGCGCGGCTTCAACTGAACAAAACGTCATTTAAATTCAGCAACAAATCAGAAGAATCGAAAATAACGGTAATTAAGCGTAGTTGGGGTGAATAAGATCGGTATCATATGAATCTATACTGTAGTTTAGATTGATGACACTATTTGATCTTTAACAGAAGTCATAAAGAATGTAAACGACCCGCTTACCCTCCTATCAAAGTTTCAAATTATGCATGACAAACACGCAATCAGAACGTTTTTCCCCAAATATTTTAATGTTTAACAATTCTCCATGTCCGAATGCTTGTCTCTGCAATTGAGGAGTCTAGCTTGAACTGTTTTTGTTTTCAAAAACGTGACACGAGACATAAAAACGTGGATTAAACAAAAATAAAAGTACGGAAAGCGGGTTTGGTAATTAATTTAAGTGAAGGAACAAAAAAAGATGATTTATACTATCAACGATAACACGCGGAAGAGCTTATCCGGACGTCTATAGTCGGCCCTATGTCGCATAATGGTCTTCGGGTCAAAGGGGTCGGGCCGTTACTTCAACGGCTGGCCGATTATTCACGTCCGCCCCATCTGTGTCGCGTTTTATTGCGTAAACATTTATACTTATACACACACTGTGAAATAACATTACAAATCAGATATTAAATCTGCACTCGAGTACATTTAATCAAACACTTGTCTAATATAATTACATTAGGCAATTTGTAAAAAATTTGATAATCGTAGTTTCCACACAATACTGTTGAAAAGTCCCCAATTGTAATACCAATAACCAAAAAGTGTTTAACAGGCATCGAATGTTTCTGGTCTTGATAATTGTACATCCTGTTATGAATATGTATAAGGGCTATAACACCACATGTGCACATTGCTGCATAAAAGGCATGAAGTTAATATTCAATATTGCTTTCTATTTTTATAGATATCAATTGACGATGAAGAGATGGCCAGCTATTCGTATCCAGACCCAGCGTTTACTGTCGAAAATGCAAGATACCTGATGATTGAATCTGTGTCACCCTTCCTGCTGCATACGATCGAGTTTACAAGAATGTAATACTTGGCTACTCTATGCAGAAGATGGCGTTTAAAGTCATGAAATATTCCCCAACCATATGCAAACGAAGCTTCTTATGTAATTCTAAAACCATTCTGCATAGCATAGCATTTTATTAATCAAATAATAATTATCCTAACATTTGTAAAGCAAAACAATAATTTCATTATAAATAAATAATAAATATACTTCTCAAACTAGTGTTATTAGATATCACGTGTACTAATGCAGTTTTTTTATAGATGTATTATAGTATCTCGACGACGATTATACATCATCATAGTGAAATCCACTCATAAAATAATTTTCCATACTTCAACAAAAGATGCGATATGTGCACACTTGGGTCCAACTCACCTGTACCCATGATGAAACCCGTAAATAAAGAGTTCATGAAGTGAACATATTGATTTTGTATATGTGTAATATGCTTGGTCATGCATGCACATGTAATTTGAAAACGCCATGTTTAAATACATCCAGTTATCAAATGTAATAAAATAGGTTTGGGCAAGCGTAACGGTGGTGCTAGTAGCGCGCACCTTGGTCCTGATGATATGACCTTAGTATTGCAGTGCAAAACTTTTGATGGTTTACTCCAGTCCCTGATATAACTTATGATATGCTACTTTCTCATGTGCTTTTTTCTTTCGATAACAAATTATTGTGCTCCAGCAGCTGGAGTTTCACTTCATTATATTGTTATTATACAAATATATGCAATAAATAATACTCAAAACATACTTAAACAGAAAAAAATATCACGTTTGCTTGATTTATCATAAAAAGATAATTGTTACAATCGCTACCACAAGCTATATTAACACGAACATAATATGCGCGCACTTACAGGAAACCGTTATAAGCAATGACCTTTTCTGCAAAAAAGAAGGAATCTTACAATTTTCGGTTAAAGAAAACAAAAGAATAAATCTAGAAAATTTATTTTATTGACCCCTTAAAAAACTAGTCATCCAAAAAAAATAATGCGCAAACACAGTCCTTCATCTTCATATTAAGTAATCTATAAACACTAGTCACGGCCTGTGCAGCCACACATACCGAGCTAGGTAACATATAACATTTACAAACAGCTCCAGTGGAGAGTACCCATGTGATTCTAAGCTAAGGCACGTGACTTCAGATCATCAATACCTATAATTCTCCTAACCTTTTCTCTCAATTTCATAGACTTTTTAAATCCCTTTTTGAACAAACCATGCAAGTTGTTCACATGGGCTATACAACGATGTCCATTTACAATCAATGTATGGCTGTAGATAAAAAGCTTGATGCCATTATTGATTTGTTTGTTTGTTTACATGATTGTCTGTTTTGTATTTGTTATAATCTTCTAATTGTTTTTGCTCTTTAATCTCTTTTTATACGCCCAAACACATTTACCACACTAACTCATATACCAAATCAAAATCATTTCAATACAAAAGTAAAGCGGAGCTTTGCTTCGCCACAGCGTAGCCACAAAGGGTAAGATCACTGCACATAGCTATTGTTTGTCACTGTTGATACTGACTTATACTAACTTGCGTGTCTTCCGCAAGGACCGATAACCGCGGATGCAGTGTATCGGTGCTTTACACCGGTCACTTAAAAGAACTAGGGGCGCCTCTTCAATTGGGGCATCAAGCATCTATCCAAGGTCAAAGAACAAATAAACAGTATGCAAATACACTATACAGATTGTACCATTCTTTTCTCTTTTCTGTGCCATCACATATACCATAACATCTTCATATAGCGTTCATAGCCGTGTCATTACATGATCAATAACATCTTCATAAAGCATCATAGATATACACATTTAGCTCCTTTATCATTTAGAATTGTATTCATATATGCCGTATTTTCTTTTTATTCGAGTAAGAGTTCCAAACATTATGTATTGTCTGTGCCATTTATTCCACTTATATAATTGTTTAAGTCTGTTTGCAAAAGATCGTATTTATGTCAATTTAAGCCCCTCACAAACTGTAAAGGTAGTATTTAGCCATATATGTTTGTTTTTCATACAGTCAATGTAAGACACTCACAAACTTTCTTAGGTAGTATTATGCTCTATATGTTTTTTTGTTCATACAGTCCATGTAAGACCCTCACAAACTGTTAAGGTAGTATTTACCTCTATATGTTTGTTTCATACAGTCAATGTAAGCCCTCATAAACTATTAAGCTAGTATTTAGCTGTATATGTGTTTTATGTTCATACAATCAGTGTCAGCCTCTCACAGTCTGTCTGAGATGGTGTAATATCAATGTATTTTTTATTTATAAGATAGATAATTAATTTAGTGTTTATGTAATTCTCCTAATCATTTGAGACTCTGTAGATTAGTACTTCTTTGATTCGCTGAAAAAAATATTGGTTGATATAAATGGCTAATTGTTAATCATGAAAACTGAACACTCGTTTATTTTCTATCTTACTTGCATAATCAATAAATTGTCTGGATTCTTCAAATTACTTATTTGTTAATCATATTATATGTTCAATAATTTGTTGCTTTATGTTGCACTTTAATAAACAGTGTGTTAATCACTCTTATATTTTATTGTTTTACAATATATGTACAGTTGTTCATGATCAAATGGTTCTAAAAATAAATAAAAAATGATTTAGAATGAGGATTAGAAATTCGAAATAAAAAAAGTCCATGTAATTTCAACTTAATGATCATACAAAAGTCTCAGTTGAAATTACCATGTTTGTTGGTTTACAAGTGTTCCATTTAAACAATACATAATAAATAGTGCATGGAAAGAAATATTGTTTTGCTTTCCACAACATGCACACACTCGTATTTAACAAAAACCTAGTAGACGATAAATGTGAACTTGATGGAATCGATGTAAACTTGTCATACTTCTATAGGAATAAAGGAATTTATCCCATAAGACTAAAAATCATTAGGAGGATCGTTTGCAAATAATGTAAAAAATCCGTCCGTTGTGTATGCCTGTAACTATATCGCAGGTAAATCAAGATGAAATCCAATTAATAAAAAGTTCACAACACTGAGTAATACGTCCCATAAGTCGAAAATTCCTCCGGTTGAACGTTTGTAATTAATAAATAAATCAGGCATGTCTTTTTATCATAGCAACATCCAGTCGGCTCTAAAACGCAGAAGAATTTCAATTGCAATATCTTTAAAGATCAAACATATTGCGCACAATTCTTCGATTAAAGTCAAAGGGACAACTAGTTCACATCGGTATGACTCTTTAATATTTAAACATTCTTCAATTGATACATACGAGTGAAATTACCAAAATAACAACACTGCTTATCTTAAAACAAACAGGATAACGTAAGTTGAATGTATAAACATTGATTTTATTCCTAGCTATAAACAAATGGAAACCGTTAAAGGAACAACAACAACATTTGGTCATAACATACATTTCTCAATGTGTAAGAAAGAAAACATAATTGAAGCTCTCAATTATGTTTAAGGAATTAACGAGTTAATGAAATAGAGATTATTTGAAGTGAGTGATAACATATTAATTGCGACATTGAGGATAACACAGAGGGATCAGATAAATCATAAAACTTAAGTTATAAGGTACCAATATATCATTTTAGAAATAAATGAAAATATATTACAGCTGATAACTCATCTCATAAATCTCAGTAACAAGAAATAGACTCGAACATGTCATTTTACTTATAAATTATTCATAACATATAATACTAACATACAGATCCTCAATACATAAACTAATAGAAATGTTAGTTTAAGTAAAAATGAAATGACACTAAATCGATGTAAAGTTATATAGCCAATACTAAAATACGGCTATGACATCATTAAACGCATGGAGGCAAGACACTCGAGAAAACTAAAACACTTGTTGTTATCCGGCTATCCTTTAATTTTGACGATCAAAATTTTTGCCCGGCATGTAAAGATATAAGATTCGTGTCTATGTGTACTTGAATATCTGACACGTAATAGAAATACGAGTCGAAAAAAGTCAAGTGCACAAATACACGGACATAATACTATCGTTATCTTGCAATATATTTTACTGGATGAGGCAACTAAAACATTATTGCTTAAATGGAACTGCGTGCTCATAACTTTCATTTTTGTGCTCAGGTTTTCTAAGCGTCTCATTTTGGCAACTGACCTCATACAAGGCGTTCATGCGAACGTTAACTTGCGAACTGTCGGGCTTACGCATACATCTAAAATATATTCAGTGAATAAAAACAACTTGTAAATGGTCGATGCCCAATAATTGCCTTCTGGAACTCATTTAAATCGTTTGGGTTATTTTAACAGTTCAGTTTTAATGTGTATTCAGGTTATCGTTTCTGTTGGAAAAAATGCTACAAATATAGCTAGTGTCAACTCAAGATTTATTTCCTATTCTTTGCATACCTTTTAACGTATGCGGAATCATAGGGTTTAGATATTCATGTACATTTATCAAAATTATATATTTATTAAACGTTATATGTATTTAACTTCTTTTATAAATGCAAACTCCAACGGTGGTAATTAAAACGATGACCACAATGCTTATGCTGACCCATAAACCGATTCCCAGAGCGGAAGCTGAACAGTAATGCATGAAAAACATGAATGTAAATATATTATCATTAATGAACACATTCCGACAATATATATACATATTTTTATCATACAGTTTTGAACGACAAAAGCCGAAGCATTTTTTCCACTTGCACGTACATATTTTCGTTGAAACGTTTACTGACTAAATTAACATGTTAGTAGACGTAGATGACGTTTTACTTGAAATTGGTCAATCTTTGTTAGTAAACAAATGAAAACCAACAATGACGTGTCTAAAACTTGTTAAAGATAAGACTATTTCAATGGTTGTGCAGCATGATGAACAATTAATGATAAATTATAATGACATAATAAGTAAGTGTAATAAAAGTACATGCACAGTGTATGCATGTTAATGTTAGACTGAAACAAAGTACATGTATGCCATTTAATTTCACTATTATTCAGGTAATATATATACAAAAGTTGATAAAGTTTAGCTATGCCAGTAAATGTTTAAGTTCGGCCAAAATAAACATCTTAATACAAGCGTTACGTTTTTTTAACATGGAAGATCAGTAAAAATGGAACAAATATTTTCCCAAAATGGGAACCGAACCCGAGATGATCAGTTCAAAGCTGTCACTCTGTCTGTATTGTGTTGTGTTTTTTTTGTTGTTGTTATTTTTTCTCGTAAGATATCCACATGTTTTTGTATATTATAACGAAAACAATGGAACAATGCAATTATTTTCTCGCATTCAAACACTTTATCAACGATAAGTGTGTCTCTTTAAGCGTTTAAGTACCTTTATATATATTGTATTTACTGTATTTTTGTTTTCCAGTATATGTCCGTATTGTTATTTCAGTCCCTTAGTTGCAGTGTTGTTTCCTTTTTTTAAACATATTACTAAAACGGTAATTGTTAAAGCGTCAATCAGTGAACATCGTCTTTTAACTTACAAGTCGCAAACATTAAGTGGGATTTATCTTTTGCTAATGTATCTATTTTGTTCATGCCATGTACGTAAACAATGTCTATATCAACTATATGAACATCTAACGATATTTTAAATACATTTCTTTTTTAAAGATCGCGTACTTTTTTATTTGATTAAATACAAGTTTGACATATTCTTTCCCGCGCATAATACAAACATAAAAATATACAATGAGAACATGAGAGATAAATGGCATTTAGAATACCACTTAAAACATATGATTACTTACTATAAAATTGGTGTAAGTTTTGAAAGTGAGGTAATATATTAGTCCTTCATGTACGTATGTATTGCTTTGCTGCTGCTGTTTTACCTGATGAACCGGAATCATGGTTACGAACTACATATTTTGTTGGTGCATCCCCGTTGATCGACAACATTGTTGCTGTTAATGGTTCTATCTTATGTTGCACTTTTGTTCCTGTTTTAAAATATATTACCAAAAAAAATGAAAATAATGAATTCCTCAAAGTGTGTTATTTCCTTTAACATGTTTATCAAAGATTCACCATCATACAATTGTGCGCATGCAATCTTAATATCAACGACATGAACATCTAACGATATTTTAAATACATTTCGTTTTTAAAGATCGCATAATTTTTTCATTCGATGCAATGCAAGTTTGACAGACCCTTTCCCGCGCATAAACCAAAACTAAAAATATACAATGAGAACATGAGAGATAAATGGTATTTAGAATACTACTTAAAACATATGATTATTTACTATAAAATGGGTGTAAGTTTTAAAAGTGAGGTAATATATTAGTCCTTCATGTACGTATTTATAACTGTGCTGCTGCTGTTTTACCTGATGAACCGGAATCATGGTTATAAACTGCAGTTTCTGTCGATGCATCCCCGTTGATCGAAAACATTGTTGATGTTAATGATTCTCTCTTGTGTTGCACTGTTTTTCCTGTTTTGAAATATATTACCAAAAACATTTTGAAATGTTAAAAACAAAATAACATTGATTGATATGTCGTTCATGTATTTTTGGTTAAGACACCATGCAACACGGAACCGTGATGCATACTAACTGCAGGACTATGAGACAAATATGTCCCTTAGCAATCAAATAATGATATTATCTATAACATGTGTAACAGAGTTTCAGTGTTGCGCATACATTATTTACATCAACGATGTATATAGCTTACGACATTTGAATAAATATCCTTTAATTAAATGAAAAACCTGTACCTTTTCTGTCGATGCGATACAAGTTTGACCGATAATTAAACTTTCACTCTAACAAATACAAAATTTAAAATATGAAATAAACATATCAAAGATAAAAAGCATATAGAATATCATTGTAAATATATGAATAATGACTATTTAAATGCTGTTAGTTTTATATGTGGTGTAGTATGTTTATCTTACGTATTTGTCTTACTCGGATGCTGCTATTTTACTTGATGAACGTGAAGCTTGAGTACGACCTCTTGATTCTGTCGATGTATTTTTGGAATGTGATATCATTATTGCTGTAAATGTTTCTGTTGTCCGTTGCACTGTTGTTCTTTTTAAATGTATTCAAAATCATAACGCAAGGGTTCAATAAATAACCATTTGTCTGCAACTGTAATGGCGCGCATTACCTTTATTCATTTATAGTTCGTGTATTTATTTTTAAAAAAGTAATGCCATGTGAAACGGTCATGTAGTGTAACTTAAAAACTTAAGATAGTAATGCACCTTAGCAATTAAAAAACGTCATTGTTCTTAACATGTTTGTCAGAGCTTCAGCGTCCTACAATTATGCACATATTGTTTATATCAACGATGCACATATCTACTGCATTTCAATAAATAACCTTTTAAAACCATTGTCCGTACCTTTTCTGTTGATGCAATACAAGATCTACCTATCCTTTTTCTTTGATTAAATAAACGTTCAAAGATAAAAAGCATATATAATCATATATAATATAATTTTGTAGAAATGATGAATGAGTGTTAACATCGTGTACGTTTAATATTAATTAAGGTTGTATGTTAATCTTATTTATATTTACGCTGATGCTATTTTACCTGATGAAGTGGAAGCATGGCTACGAATTATAGTTTATGTCGTTGTATTGTCGTTCATTGACATGATCGTTGCTGTTAATGTTTCTGTTTTGTGTGAAACAAACCTTGTAGGGTTATTTGAAGAGAACTCCTTTGTTGTAATAGTTGATCCACATACTGAAACAACAAAATACTGAAAAATACATTTATTTGATAATCATCCATCATCGTGGCGTGGATCTTTGACCTTCATAATTTTGTTTGCATATGACTTGTAGAATGCGCGAACGTTTTACAAGAAGTAATAAAACAACTTATGTGACTTGTGTAAATACTTAAATCAAACGTTTCGTTGTTTTGTTATTAATGGACATGCAATTACCATGCGAAAAATGCATCTGTTATTTTATTTAATTAGCAATACCTCATTTCTCAACCAAAGAAGTAGCTGATTATCACAACAATATACCAATAAATAACTTATTAGAACAAAATTTATTGCAATATTTGACTATTGTGATACAAAAGATATTTCTTACTGCAGTTGTCCCCACTGTCATTAATACTTACATGTAATAATTTTGAGCTGTTGTTTGAAAACATGACACCATTATGTTATATATTACTAGCGCATTCTTTTTTCTCTGTTTTTGATGTAATATTTAATTTGTGCTCACGCCACTTTGTTAGCTAAGTAAATGATTTGTAAATATTTGTACAACTTTGTGCCTATCACTATTGACATTTTACTGTTTTGATTATGTGTTGTTGACGATGTACATTGTACAACTCAAAATAAACTGTCTGTCTGTCTGTTATAAATAGTTGTTATATAAATCCTATCTTGCATGTGTTAAGCTCATACTTGTCATCAACGATTGGAATTATCTTAACTAAAAAAAATCCAGAAATGCTAATAGTATTAATGTGTCTTACACATGAAGCATGCACCTGTTTTGAAATTAATGTTTACACTTGACATTGTAAGTTTTTGCATGAAAACATAAAAAAATGTCTTTGTCCTGACAATAATTTATTGTGAATGAAAGGATTTGAAAATACATCAGCATCAACTCATATCAAAACTGCCTGTCAGGTGTATCATATTCAATGCCAACTATAGCGGTCTCCTGGTGATAGTGGTCAGTCCAGATACCCCCACTATGTAGATCAGTCTTCATCACACCAAGACACTGTAGCTTGAATACGCCTTGAACACTTTGAATTGTCTTTGAAGTTTTCCTCGGCTTCAAAAGAATCTCTGCAACTTAGCAAGCACCATAATGACTCTTTGCAGCCCACGTTCGTTTATCACCCAACTATCACAGTCTTCTTTATTCCGAGTTGATGATTTACTCGAGTAGTCAATCTAACCTCATTTGCAGGAGAATTGACTGATAAATGTATATTTCAAAGTTTATGAGGTCCTTCCACGTCTGAGGCTGCATTTTGTGAGTTCCCGGAATGTGTCTCTGAACTCCTACCTAATTTACACTCCTACCTAATTTACAAATTTTGAATTAAAGCTGCAACTTCCGGCTTTTTTTTACTGAAAGATATTTGTAATATCAGTGTGGTCTTGTGTAGAGGGAAGAAGCTTAAGTACCCAGACGAAACTCGACCTGTCGGGTATACTATAGTGACCACCAACCAAACTCATATGCTATGGTGAACAGGGATAGAACTCAGAAAAAAACCGACCTGTCGGGTATACTATGGTGACCACGAACCAAACTCACATGCTGCGGTGAACACAGATAGAACTCTTAGGGGCCAAGGTGAGAAAGCACGTGTACCAACCAATGCACTTTACAGGCAGCAAACTGACTGATAATCGATTTCCGAGCCTTTCTATATACGGGTATTGAGCGCCACCTACCCAGTGAAACGGAAAGACATGACTTGGAAACTTAAAGCGATGGCACAGATTGCCATTCACATATGAAGAAGACTGCCGATCAAATAGTTCTCATCCACTACCGATCACATATTTCTCATCCACCTTCTCAGAAATAAGCGGAAATTTATTAGAACAATTTTATAAAACATATTCTCTAAATATCAAATGCTCCAAAAATGCTTAATAAATAAATAATATAAACTTTCATTGTGAATTACATTTCCGTATTGTTAGTTAGCGGGTGTAGAACTAGGGTCGGTAATCAAAAAGCAATATTTAAAGAAACATGAAGCTTGTAATTTGACTCCAAAACCTTTGCCACAAATGCTTCATTTGTAAATGACAGTGAGTTTTATTTTGTGAAGATTTATTTCTGACATAGTTGAGTTTATTCTTTAATTATAATTAATTATTAATTGCTAATACCCGGTAATAATTGTTTTAAAAATTATTAATCTTAAAACAAACTAACAATACCCTTTCCTACGTCTGGGAGTAAGTAACTTGCACAACCTCTGACCAAAGATTTGACTTGTTTCTTGTAAAGCTTTAACCAAATTTTAAATTGGCTATTAAATATGACATTTTTAATTACTCATATTATTATTTTTTATGCTTTGTAATTAATTTCCCGATTTTAGAAAATGTTTTTTTCATCATAACTTTATCCATCAAAATGACCTGATGTCTTATCATATCCCTTATGTCCGGCTGTCTTGTACTTTTTTCTGATTCTTTACAGAAGCTTGGGAACTTGTGATTCGAATTTGATGAAAATTAACATGAAATAACACTGTTAGATGGACATATGCTCCAATGATTTTTTTCTAACAAATTTTCACTTTTGTTGAAAGTACTTCTCGCAAGGACAGCACTATATAGGCCATATTTTACGCAAGTATTTTTTATTGTTGTTTTCATGATGGTGTTTCGTGCACTGCTGTAACGTACAATGTCTACACGTCATTGCCGATTTTATATTTGCCGGTAATCGTTTAATACATTAATTGTGTAGCAGTACAGTTGCACAAATTTTTTAATTAATAGTTATAAACTTAATCCTGCTTATCCATTTCGGACTAATATCTTCATTTTTTAAATATGTTAACATATTTTATTAAATCAACTGTTACGTATTTTGGCTTTAAAATTTGGCTTAAATGACTGCTCAATATGCCAAGAGCTGACATGGAGGTATCATAAATTGTGTTTAATGACCATAAAATCATCTGCCACATGTGGTTTATGGAGGCACCCCAAGTATAGGTCCCTGGGTTTATGACACCATGTTTACTTTGTAACTGTCTGGACATCAGATCATTACGAGATAATCGGTTTGTGACGAACAAAGATGCAATTGAAAACCGGGTTAAAAATGATGAAACAAAGAGTCAAAATTGGTGTAATCAATTAAATAAAAACAATTACATTTATCGAGAGAATTTATTTAATGTGTAACATTGTATGTTTTTACATCATATTAAGGTTCAAATCAGAACTATATGTTGCGAACATAATATAGATCTATTTGTTGTTTGTTTTCATCCTTATTTGTGTTCTTTCATTAAATGAAATTTATTCTTAAAGAATTTACATTTCTGAGATTTTTAAAAATCTAAAATAATGTGCTAAGCAGAGAGATATTTGTGGTAACCACATACCAAGCTCGTAGATTTTGTTCTACTCCCGAGTTTGTTTTTAGTAAAAATCAAATAAATACAACAATATAATCGTGCCTAAAATGCATTTCCTTGCATGCTAATGTTTTATTCATTTATAAAATTATATATGATATTGTGCATGATTATGTTCACAGTCTCTATATGCGCTTATATCAATTCCATCTATTTTTGCCAACCAGTGGTCGCAGTCTCAACTTTGCAGGTGCGCGTGACGTCACGCGTTTACTCGTCTATTGATTATCAGAATGTGCGTGCCATTATGATGTGAAATTGCGTGTAAAACATACTGATGTGTGTGTATTTTGGTTCAGTAGTCTATTCGAATTGTTTGGGCTTTGGGATGTAAGTAAACGTAAGGGTAGTTTCATTGATGAATAAACTTTGTCTTTGTTATTTTATCAAAGAAAGTTTATTCAGTAAGAATAACCCGTTTGCAACAATTATTTCAAAGCTTAATAGAACTGTTACGGATTATGTTGTGTTTGGGTCACAAACTACAGGATATGAAGGCTAACTCTAGACGCCATCAAAATCTGCAGCGTCCATGAACAAATTAGGCGAGTATAGTATTTTTGATAATTTATGTTTATAACGACTATGTGTAAATCTACATGTACATGTATGTTTACATCGACATCATTGTGTCAGGACCAATCGCCGCCATATTGGATTTTGATCATTTACTTTCGAAAATAAAATGAATTATATTAAAGTAAAATCTTCTTTTCGCGGTCGTAATGTGTTACCATTTGCATGCTGCGTAAAATTTAATCGAGGCATATGGTGATATTTTTTCTCGTTTTACAGTTTTTGTTTGAAGTTTTTAGGACTATTTTGCGTACCAGAACAAATACATTCTATATCACTACGCATGGTTGCATTTTTTTATTAAATACTTCAGTAAGTTCAGGTATTTCAATTATTAAAAATACATGTAGTGAAATTCAGTGGGTGAAATTATGTAAAAATATTTTTCACTTGAAAGTGATCTTTATATCTGTTTTACATATATTGCACATGAATATTCTTCATATGTAATTAGACATAACTTGATATTTTATCTTTTGTGAAGAAGGATATTAGTCATTTTAGTAATTTAGGTGATATTATTCTTTTTGGTGATACAAATGCTAGAACAGGTGTAGAAGATCATTTTTTAGATGCTACTTGTACACATTTGCCTTCCCCATATTTTAAGAGGAATACTGGGTCTATTCTGAAAAGAAATAGTCAAGATAATATATGTAATAGTATGGGTAAAGATCTTATTGATTTATGTATATCTGCAAATTTAGTTATTTTAAATGGCAGAACTTTTGGTGATTATAAAGGAAAGCCTACATGTTTCCATTATAACGGGAATAGTGTTGTTGATTACTGTATTATAAGTGATGAGATTTTTGATAATATACTTTATTTTCAAGTTGAGAATCACATTCCTTTTTTTAAGTGACCACGCTAAATTGAATGTAAAATCGTATACAAAATTTAATTTGACAAGCAATATAAGTACTCTTTATGATCTGTCATCATCTTGGAAATGGACAGACACATCTTGTTCAGTTTTTAAAAGAGCTTTATCCTCCATAGAAATTAACAAGAAAATATATAGTTTTGGAAGTGATTCTTTGCAGAATATTGATCAAATGGTGACTAATCTTAGTGATATAATATACACAGCTTGTAACAAATCATTAAATAAAAAGATACAATTTAGAAAATCCAGAAAATCTCTGCCTAAAAAGAAATGGTTTGAAAGTGACCTTGGGATAATGCGTAAAGAATTATTACGTAGGAGTTCGTTGTACTCCACAAATCCATGTGACAATATTTTAAAAGGATCATTCTTTAAATATAGAAAAATGTATAAACGTTGCCGTAAGCAAAAAAATGAATGCCTATAAAAAGATATCATAACTAGATTAGATAGTATGTTGAAAAATAACCCCTCTCACTATTGGAAATTAATAAAAGATTTGAAGGAAGAAGGCCAAGCAAATGATCGTGCTGATAAGCTATCAGCAGATAACTGGATAAAACATTTTACAACTCTTTTCAGTGTGAAGAAAGATTTTGAACATATTGATGCAAAGTATACTAGCATGCTACACAATGTTGAAAGATTTAGATCTTTTTCCGAGTTAGATTTTGCAATTACATACAAAGAAATTTCCAAAGCTATTTCTTCATTAAAAAACAAAAAATCTGCTGGCCTTGACTCTATTAGTAATGAAATGATAAAAACTGGACAAAATAGTATTTTGTAATGTTATAGAGGTATATGGGTTATGCTATGTCTTACAAATGTTTATAATTGTATATTTAATAGCAGATTGCAAACATGTGTTTATAATGGTATAATAAATAAAGCACAAATTTGTTTTCAGCCTCACTCAAGAACATCTTATCACATGTTTGTTGTACGAACTTTAATCACCAGGTAATACATTTTTTAGTACATTTCTGAGATTTTTTAAAATCTAAAATGATGTGCTAAGCAGAAAGATAAATGTGGTAACCACATACAAAGCTCGTAGATTGTGTTCTACTCCCGAGTTTGTTTTTAGTAAAAACCAAATAATAACAACAATATAATCGTTCCTAAAATGCATTTCCTTGCATGCGCATGTTTTATTCATTTATAAAATTATATTTGATATAGTGCACGATAATGTTCACAGTCTCTATATGCGCTTATATCAATTCCATCTTTTTTTGCCAACCAGTAGTCGCAGTCTAAACTTTGCAGGTGCGCGTGACGTCACGCGTTTACTCGTCTATTGATTGTGAATTCAGAATGTGCGTGCCATTAGGATGTGAAATTGTGTGTGTAAAACATACTGATGTGTGTGTATTTTGGTTCAGTAGTATATTCGAATTGTTTGGGCTTTGGGATGTAAGTAAACGTAAGGGTAGTTTCTTTGATGAATAAACTCTGCCTTTGTTATTTTATCAAAGAAAGTCTATTCAGTAAGAATAACCCGTTTGCAACAATTGTTTCAACGCTTAATAGAAGTATTACGGATTATGTTGTGTTTGAGTCACAAACTACAGGATGTGAAGGCTAACTCTAGACGCCATCAAAATCTGCAGCGTCCATGAAAAAATTAGGCGAGTATAGTATTTTTGATAATTTATGTTTATAACGACTCTATGTGTAAATCTACATGTACATGTATGTTTACATCGACATCATTGTGTCAGGACCAATCGCCGCCATATTGGATTTTGATCATTTACTTTCGAAAATAAAATGAATTATATTAAAGTAAAATCTTCTTTTCGCGGTCGTAATGTGTTACCATTTGCATGCTGCGTAAAATTTAATCGAGGCATATGGTGATATTTTTTCTCATTTTACAGTTTTTGTTTGAAGTTTTTTTGGACTATTTTGCGTACCAGAACAAATACATTCTATATCACTACGCATGGTTGCATTTTTTTATTAAATACTTCAGTAAGTTCAGGTATTTCAATTATTAAAAATACATGTAGTGAAATTCAGTTTGTGAAATTATTTTAAAAATTATTTTTCACTAGAAAGTGATCTTTATATCTGTTTTACATATATTGCACATGAATATTCTTCATATGTAATTAGACATAACTTTTATCTTTTGTGAAGAAGGATATAAGTCATTTTAGTAATTTAGGCGATATTATTCTTTTTGGTGATACAAATGCTAGAACAGGTGTAGAAGATCATTTTTTAGATGTTACTTGTACACATTTGCCTTCCCCATATTTTAAGAGGAATACTGGGTCTATTCTGAAAAGAAATAGTCAAGATAATATATGTAATAGTATGGGTAAAGATCTTATTGATTTATGTATATCTGCAAATTTAGTTATTTTAAATGGCAGAACTTTTGGTGATTATAAAGGAAAGCCTACATGTTTCCATTATAACGGGAATAGTGTTGTTGATTACTGTATTATAAGTGATGAGATTTTTGATAATATACTTTATTTTCAAGTTGAGAATCACATTCCTTTTTTTAAGTGACCACGCTAAATTGAATGTAAAATTGTATACAAAATTTAATTTGACAAGCAATATAAGTACTCTTTATGATCTGCCATCATCTTGGAAACGGACAGACACATCTTGTTCAGTTTTTAAAAGAGCTTTATCCTCCATTGAAATTAACAAGAAAATATATAGTTTTGAAAGTGATTCTTTGCAGAATATTGATCAAATGGTGACTAATCTTAGTGATATAATATACACAGCTTGTAACAAATCATTAAATAAAAAGATACAATTTAGAAAATCCAGAAAATCTCTGCCTTAAAAGAAATGGTTTGAAAGTGACCTTGGGATAATGCGTAAAGAATTATTACGTAGAAGTTCGTTGTACTCCACAAATCCATGTGACAATATTTTAAAAGGATCATTCTTTAAATATAGAAAAATGTATAAACGTTGCCTTAAGCAAAAAAATGAATGCCTATAAAAAGATATCATAACTAGATTAGATAGTATGTTGAAAAATAACCCCTCTCACTATTGGAAATTAATAAAAGATTTGAAGGAAGAAGGCCAAGCAAATGATCGTGCTGATAAGCTATCAGCAGATAACTGGATAAAACATTTTACAACTCTTTTCAGTGTGAAGAAAGATTTTGAACATATTGTTGCAAAGTATACTAGCATGCTACACAATGTTGAAAGATTTAGATCTTTTTCCGAGTTAGATTTTGCAATTACAGACAAAGAAATTTCCAAAGCTATTTCTTCATTAAAAAACAAAAAATCTGCTGGCCTTGACTCTATTAGTAATGAAATGATAAAAGCTGGACAAAATAGTATTTTGTAATGTTATAGAGGTATATGGATTATGCTATGTCTTACAAATGTTTATAATTGTATATTTAATAGCAGATTGCAAACATGTGTTTATAATGGTATAATAAATAAAGCACACATTTGTTTTCAGCCTCACTCAAGAACATCTTATCACATGTTTGTTGTACGAACTTTAATCACCCGGTAATACATTTTTTAGTAAGGAAGCTAAACTATATGCATGTTTCGTTGATTTTTCCAAGGCTTTTGATAATGTTATTCACTCACTCCTTTTATATAAACTATGTAATATTGGTATATCTGGTCTATTTTATAATGTAGTTAAAAGTATGTAGCAATCAAATTCGATGCACAAACAAATTGGTGATAGTTTAACTAAATAATTTTCTCCCCAGATGGGAGTGCGTGAAGGGGACAATCTTAGCCCGAATCTTTTCAAGATATTTGTTAATGATTTGCCATCAATTTTTGATAGTGAAGACGACCAAGGGTGTCTTAGTAGTGTGAATTTTAGTTGTTTGCTATATGCTGATTTGTTATTATCGTCAACATCTTCAACAGGTTCACAGAAATGTTTGAATAAGATATAAATGTTTTGTGAAAATAATGGTCTGATTGTAAATTTAAAGAAGACGAATATAATGACTTTTAGTAAAAGTTGAAAGCTATATAATGACATGTACTATTTTAATGAAGTTGAAGTCAAGGTATAAATATCTTGGAATTACTTTTGCATCATCCGGAACTTTTAGCTACTGTCAAAACGATCTTTACAAACGAGCACTGAAAGCAAGTTTTAAGATAAGTAAGGTTTTTAATCAATTACATAAAAATGTTGACAGTATCATTTATCTTTTTGATCATACTATCAAACCTATCATCTTGTATGCATGTGAGATATGGGGAACTCCAAACATCACTAGTTCTACTGTAAGGAAAACAAACTATACTTTATTGAATTATTTCAAAATATGTTTTGTGATAAAATGCAAGTAAAACTTTTAAAATACGTTTTTGGTGTGCACAAAAATGCAACAAATGAAGCAGTTTGTGGTGAATTAGGACGATACCCGCTATATATTGATGCAATACGTAACATAGTTATATTTTTTCAAATACTTATTTGTGAAAATGTTAGCAAACTTTTCGCTGCTGCTTTTGTTGAAAGCAAACTATTGTATGTTAATAATAAAGCAAGCTGGGTTTCCTCTGAACATCATTGTTTTAAAGATTTAGATATTTTGGATGCTGATTTGTATAATAAGAACTGAATAAATACTGCTTAATTAAAGATATTGAATATGTTTAAAACCCAATGGTGCTTAAAAATCTCAGGCAATAAAGGGAAGCTTAGAACGTACTCATTATTCAATCTAAGGTTTTGTAGAGAACAGTACTTTAAATATATAAAAGATAAAGATGCAAGAACCTTTTTTACCAAATTTAGGACAAGTGCACATAATTTGCACATAGAAACAGGCAGATACAAGAAACTCACAGCAAATCAAATATTTGGTAATTGTGTTGCTAAATAAAAAACAAAAAAATGTTTGGTTAATGTCATCTGAAGACAGGGAAGTTCTGACATTGTTTTCTAAATATCTACTCCAGATTTATGTTATACGAACTGCTCTGTTAGGTTAGGTAACAATTTGTCAGGCCATTGACTTGTTTATTGTATTTTATTGACGATTATTTTAAATTTACTTACTACTTTATTTATCTATTTATTAACAATACGAATTAAGCTTAAGTATCTTTAGTGTCCTTATTTCTACCATACTTTATTGATGGATGTTATAATTATATTATGTTACTTGCTTTATGTTGAATATTCGTGATTAAATATGTCATACTGTATGACCCTTGATTGGCTTAATTAAGTTTATTTACTTACTTACATTCGTTAGATATAGGTTTTAAGCGCTTTTAAGAATGAATTGAAATTATTGTTAAGGTTATAAGATTTATTTATGTTAAATGTCCCATTGAAAAAAGATCAATGGGATAAATAGAATACTAGTATAAGCGTTGAATAGAGAAACGTTTATGTTGCTCGGCTCGCGCTCCCGGTGTTCTAAGCCTCGCATCATAAACTCTCTATTCAACGCTAACATAGTCTTCTCTATATACTATATAACATAATAAATCATTTAATAAAAGTTTTGTGACTGAATTGATTTGTCACGTAATCGTTCATAGTTCATAGACGACACATAGTTACCAACAATGTTCATTACTCTTAAATTACCAGTGTGTAGCCAGCATTCGATATCTCGTCATGCGCGAATTGCCAAGATGACGAGTTTTGCATTAACTCCCATTTTCTCGTGCCGCGCATGGGAAAAGTCGGTCCCTCTCTATTTATGTTAATTTCTCTACATAATACAGGATAAAATATTCAACAACACCATGTATCAGTTTCTAGTCCAATTTAATGTATAACATACTTAATATTTTCGGTTATACAAATACAGTCTGATAGCTACATGATCGTATCTTTCTCGATCCGTACACCTCCAAGTCTAAACGCTAACCGTCTTGTTTCCCTCTAACATCTGCCCCGTGAAACTCAGTTATCTATCCTATTGGTCAGTGTTCTATGTGTGTTTATTTCTAATTGGCTGAATTACAATCTGGAGAAGTCACTATTCAAGTATGCACACGTTAATGAGCGTTGTGGTACAAATAATAAATAATGCAAATACAGCCTAAGGCTTGTGTCAACAGCATTGTAACCCCTTTGTTGTTAAACACACACCAGATCCAAATATTTAATATTTTGACCGTCATGCATACATCATTATTTGACACAACTTATCCTCTCAATTTGATTTTTATGTATTTTAGGATACAGAAAAATCTTTAAGAATGTAAGTATGGAAGTAAACGAACACATATTAATACATACGATGTAGAAGATCAAACACGCAAACATGAAAACATCAGTGACTAAAACATATATATGATGAAAATCTGCAAATTATTAATGAAAGTTTTAACGAATGTTTCTGCTGAAATAATAAAACGTCGGAATATTTAAATAGTCAATGTCAATCACAATGACGTGGAATGCGTCACTGATATGGGAAATCCGATACGAATAGTGTCCATTTTTGACATCTTTGCTGGAGGCGATGTGGCGTCTAGGTGAAGAGATAAGACGTCCGGTATGTGACATCTGGTTGTAGATGGTAACATGCAGTCGATTGAAACGACGGCTTCCGAATGAAGACGATGATGGTCGGTGAAGCTGTTGGTCCTCGGCTGTTGCACGATTTAGAATACTTCAAACGTTTATTATATATAGTTCTGGAGAATGTCTGCATTCATGACTGTAGTATTATAATTAGTGTTTATGTACATGTAATAAAGGTAACACACATATATATATAAGTTCATAGACAATAAAATGTTCACCTAATATATGTACAAAGTACGCGCGAGTTTTCATCGTCAAGTCCTTTCATATCATCGTATCTTTAAAATCATTTTCGACGACGCGTGAAATGTCCATTAACAGTCCACTCGTTGTATGGTACTGATGCTGGTTCACAATTTGGATTCATGTCGACAATGTTGGATCCTAATTGAAGCCGTCTGTTACGTCATCTGATTCTCGACGGATATATCGTCGTCGAAGATATCGGTATGTCGATGACATATTCTTCTTCTTTGTCGGGGTGTTAAGATCTGATCACGATCTCAAATGCGTTATGAACGCATGTTGCTGCAGGCAAACCACGCCAACGATGTCAGGAGCGCTGCTTTTCTCCTTAACTTGTATCGCATTGGCAAATCTTATAGGGTCAATAACATGAAATGATAAACGGGCCTTTTATTTACATATTAATGGAATTTGCTATATAAGCACTCAGATTACTATTCACACCTATGATAAGATATACCCAAATAAAATTAATGTGCTAAAGGAACGCGATTCTCATGACGCAAATTTATGATGTTTTATTTAAACTATACGCGTTTGTCTATTCAATGAAATGCATTGTGCTTTATTATGTTTTATTTACTTGAGAACAAAAATTTACAAACAAAATCCCTTGTCTTAATGTAGGTATTCTTATAAAGAAACGAAAAAGAATAAACTACATATTCGATCAGTATCAAATTTGTAATGAATCATAGCAATATAGTTGTATCTTTTACTGTATTAAAATGTTATTTATGCCTAAAATGTTGTTTACCTGAGCGCTGTAGGGCATAAGCTAGCGTTGGTTAATGTCGTTGTCAAGTGCGTTGTCATAAGCTTGTCAAGGTAAATAATACAAAATGAATATTTCCTGAGAGAAGGCGAGGCCCTGTCTGCCTATTTTGAGGGTTATTTATACAAATTTCGTTACGTACTCGCCTAATTCGTGACCCACGCCTGTCATCAAGTAATGGGCGTCAAACGTGTGTATCTTGGCGTTCATAGACAGATAATGTACTTACTAATTGTTTGTATGCATTTTGCGAGTCACGATTCTTATATTTTACGCATCGGAATGTCGCGTTTCTTCCCTCTTAATGTACCTTCTAATTGTTTATGTGCATTTTGCGAGTCACGAATCTTATATTTTCTGTTTGTTACATATTACTGAAATATATCTATTATATCACCCGTAGACTTAAATATGACATTTTCATTTCATTCTAAACCCGTAAATCAATGCTAATGACGAAACATTTTCAAAATCGGACGATACCGTCCTCTATAATCCTGTTTTTACATATATACTACATATACATTCAAAACATTATTTCTCTATATACAAAATTTTTGGGGTCTTTAAGTCTCGACATCTATCTCGCTTTATTTTGTAGTCCATTCATTTACATGTGTTCAGCCATTGTCTGAAGGCACGTGAAAATTGCTTTCTTCATTGCGTTATTTGAACGTGAAGTCTTTTTTGTCAATTTTCGTTTTTTGTGTTTTAACGCTACCGCGTCAATTTGCATCTGATCGTCTGAAGAATCATTTTCAAACCTACGTACAGGTGAGTTTTGTGAATTACCGTTATTGTAATGCATCGTATCTGATTCACTGGAGCTTGACTGTATATCCGCGAATTGTTTGTTTCTCAAATGATTTTGCAGTTCCGCAAGCGGAATATTTTCCTCGTCGTCCGTATTATCTCTAATCTGTCGGGTCTGTTGCGTAATTACAGGTAACCTATGTACTGACGTATTTGAATCGCTATCAGAAGATAATGTGTCGTCCGCAAAGGCTAAATTTGCTTTTCTAATCGGGCGCGTTAACGGTTGATTTATCACTGGCCATTCATCGATATTTGCGTGCCTTATTTGATCAGCGTGAACTTTAATAGTTGAGTTGTCTAACTGATTCTTTATTACGTATGTTAACGGCGACTTTTGTACGATTATACGATAATATGGCCTCCATTTACTGTCTAATTTATTTGTACGTTGTAAGTTTTTGTAGTAAACGGGGTCATTGATTTCGAATTTAATATCTTTCGTATTTTTATTCGCATAATCAGCTTGTCTATGTTTCGATTTTTGAATTTGGGCACATACCTTTTTAAATGATTTGTGTTGTTCTTCTAATATTATTTTATGATAATCTTCACCATGATATTTACGTCTAGGCTTTAACAAGTTGTCTATTGGAAGAATAGGGTCTCTATTAAAAAGTAAGAAGAACGGTGTGTGCTTCGAAGTCTCGGATGTACAAAATCTCATTGCCGCTAAAGACATGTTTAAATGTACGTCCCATTGTTGTACATTTTCTTAAACCCGTTTTGATAGTATATTGTTCATAGTCCCATGTGAACGCTCGTTCATGCCATTAGACGCGGGATGATATATTGTCGTCTTTACGTGGTCAATGTTCATTGATTTTAATGTTTCAGTGAAAGCTGTGCTTGTGAATTCTTTTCCGTTATCAGTTATAATTCTTATAGGACAACTATGACGGCAATAAATCTCGTTCATTAACAGGTGTATTACGCTATCAGAAGATTTATCAGGCGATGCGAAGGCTTCTATGTATCCTGAGAATTGATCTACGAAACATATTATATATCTATTTCCGGAAAGCGTTTTCGGATATGGACCGCATATATCTATGGAAACAACTGAACACGGAAACGGCGGTATTGAGGTATCTGACGATATAGGAGCTTTAATTGCTTTTAAATTTCTACTTTGACATATAATGCATTTAGATACATAATCATTCAATTCTTTGAACATTTTAGGCCAGTAATATTTCTCTTTTAGTGTCTGAAAAAGCCTTTGAGACCCAGGATGCCCGTTTTCATCATGGTATTGCTTGACAACTGAACCAGTTATGTGTTTAGGTACAAAAAGCCTGAGAGTAGGTTCCTCATCTACGTTTGATATGTAGTACAAATAGGTCATCAACCGTTAAATATCTATCATCTTCACTCTTGTTCTGTTTCCCTAATCTTAATCTCGCTTTAATCTCAGATATTTGAGGGTCTTTTTCTTGTTCTATTTGCATATTAAGCCCTGATATATTATTGTTCGACGCTGTGTTGTCGACTGGGATTGGCTGCGGGGTAATAATATTATCAATTATTTGCTTGTGGTCAATGTTTGTAGAGTCGATTACGTTAATTTCGCGTGTTTGGTCTTGTTTATTTATTTGCGAATTGATCGTAAAATGTTTATCGTTAATATCTAATTCTATTTCTGTTTGATCGCATTGATTATTCTTTATTTTGGTTTTTGGAGGTCGGCTTAAAAAGTCGGCAATAATATTCTTTTTTCCCGGTATATATTCAATTTTGCAGTTGTAACCCGCTATACTTAAGGCCCATAATTGTATTTTCTTGTTTTGCATCGGACTTTCCAAAAGAAATTTCAACGGCCTATGATCCGTCTTGATAACAAATTCGGCGTTGTGTAAATAATGGTGTAATTTACTTAGACTGTAAAATATGCTGTAACATTCTTTTTCAATGCTTCTATATTTGCATTGCGTGGGGCTTAATCTGTGCGATATGAAAAATATCGGCTTTTCGTCCACATAATCCCCGGTCTCGTTGTTGTCGCATTTTTGAGTTAAGTAAGCTCCAACGCATTTATCAGAGGCATCAGTATACAGTATATAACCTTTTTTGGATCAGGGTATGAAAGATAAGGGATTTGCGTAAATGAGTCTTTTAAATGTATGAAACTATCTTCGCATTGTTTTGACCATTTAAATGGGACATTCTTTCTCGTGAGATTAATGAGAGGCTCGACTACTTCCGAATACGACGGACAGAATCTCCTATAAAATCCCGCTGCACCTAAGATAGATCGTACATCGCGCACGCACTTTGGCCTGGGAAATTGTCGGATCGCTTCTACTTTTAACGGATCCGGCCTTATACCGTTTTGATCTATGATGAAGCCTAGGTATCTAGTCTCTCTTTGTAAGAATTGACATTTTGATAGTTTTAGCTTTAGGTTATGTTTACTGAGACTCTGTAGTACTGTATCTACGTGTGATAAATGAGATTGCAAGTCAGGTGAAAACATTAGAATATCGTCTAGATACGCCACAGCGAAGCTCTCACAACCTTTGAGTACTTTATTAGCCAATTCTTGAAATATAGCACCGGCGGAGGAGGCACCGAAGGGCATAACATTAAATTGAAATAGACCCCTGAATCCCGAAGCGAAAGCCGTTTTTTCTCTGTCCTCTTCCTTTATTGGTATTTGCCAATATCCCGATATCAAATCTAAACTGGTGAAATATTTACTTTTACCTAATAACGCCAATATATCATCTATTTATGGTAATGGATAGGTAATTGGTTTTGTAATTTTGTTTAATTGTCTAAAATCAACACAAAACCTTTTCTCGTCTTTATTATCTTTGTTTGAGTCATGGTTATTTTTCTTTTTATCTACTAAAACAATAGGGAAGCTCCACGGACTTCTTGATGGACTTATTATGTTTGCGTCTAGCATTTCGTCGATGGCTTTATCTATGAATACCTTATTGTTTAATGGTGTTCGATGCGGCCTTAATTTAATGGGCGGATGATCCCCTGTATCTATGGTAAATTCTATCGCTAAAGTTTGTGTTAATTCTAAATTATTTCTTGCGAAGAGAGTTCTGTGTTTTAAGAGTATCGGTAGAATATTTTCTTTTTGATTTTCATCTACACGTAAATCTGATAAGATTTCATCTTTACATAAACCTGAGTTCGCCTGATTATTTTTAATAACTTCTTGTACTGAGCATATTTCATTATCATTTACCGATTTTATTCGCCCTATGGCACAGTGTCGTCTAAGCCTTATTGTTTTGTGCGTATTGTTTATAATTAAAATGGGAAATTGTCTATCACGCGTTGTCTTGACGACTGAATTAACAATTGTTAAACCGGGTTCATTATCAAAGAAAGAATTGCTTATTCCATTGAATTCATAATTCGTATTTGAACGTATGCAGTTTCTTTTAGATTAAGCAAATAGTCTATAGGCAAGTTGTGGTTTTAACACAGTATGTCTAGTTAATCTCGCTATCGTTGAAAGATGTACATCTTCTTCTAGAGGTACATAACAGTTATCAGTCCTCAAACATCCTAAATCAAAGTATAAACGGACACCATTATTTTGTAAAAAGTCTCTTCCTAAAATAACATTTCTATTTATGTTACTTACTACAAAAAACATGTGCTCTTTATATATGCTCCCTATTTTGAATCTCAATTTTACACTTCCGTGGACATGTAATGAATTTCCATTTACCGACTTTAGATTTACTTTTTTTATTATCAGTGCTGGTTTGTGTTTTAACATATCATAAGTACGTTTACTCACGATGCTAACTTCAGCGCCCGAGTCTATCAAGCTCCTAAATTGATAACCACCTGTTGAAATAACACAAGAATTTGGACTACCACACAAAGCGATATTATATGTCTCGACTTTTTCATTCTTACCATAGACCCCTTTTTGGTAAGAATTTCCTAGTTTTTTCGATTAATGTACGTTTTTCTTTGAGTACATTCTCTACTGAAGTGTCCTAATTTACCACAATTCCAACAATCAATTTTATCTTTCCAATTTTTGTCATATTCTTTCTTGCGCCTTTTTATAGTTTTGATTTATCGTATGACCGTTCCGCCCTACCGTATATGCACTTATCTCGCGTTGCCTACGGCGACAGATTTCAATAGGATGACCGTGTTTCTTGCAATATGTGCAAACAATAGATGACCTAATATAATCAATATCTGTCCGAATATTATCGGTCGTAATGTTATAAAGTCCATTTATTTGTGATCGTAACTCAAACCTAGCTCTGACACTTTGCTCATGTATAGCGCTTTTTAAAGCATTCGATAACGTTGCATGATTTTCGCGCATTAATTTAAGTCTCAAATAATCGTGCGATAATCCGTCGATAAAAATTTCTACTAACTGTTTTTCTTTATAGTCTAAATTTCCTTCCATATTTTCGTATGCATCAGTCGCAAGAGATAAAAGTCGCTCAGCGTATATTTGAACATTTTCGTCGGTCTTTTGTTTAGTCGTCTTTAATAATGAGAAAGCGTATTGTGGGTCTTGAATTTCCGCGAATCTTAATTTAAGCTGTTCCTTTAAATCTGTCCATGTCCCTGTCGTATCGTCAGTCAAAAAACGATGTATGTAATCACTAACAAGCCCTTTACTAGATTGGTAAGCAACAAATTTTAATTTATTCTCATCTAAATTGGTAAGTGTTCCATATTTTTCTACATTTTTAATCCAATTTTTAAATTCTTTTGAATTTCCATCAAATGATTGTACAACCTGTGAAATAGTCTGAGTGCTTATGGCCGTTTTAACATCTTTAATTTGTTCATTCAAATTTTGAAATAACTCAGGGATTATTTGATTTGCCATTTTGATACAAGCGTTAGGGAATAAAACAGTCACTCACCGGAAGTTGCAGAATATGTGCGGTCTGATGTCGTTGTTCCCGGCTCACGGTTGTTGTTACTGGTTACAGAAGTTGCCGAAACGGAGTTTCTTCGCGTTGTTTTACATGGCTTCGTAATCGTAAGTGGTAGTATTTCTTTGTTCGAATCCTGATCACGGCACCATTTAATGTCCTGTGTCACGTAATCGTTCATAGTTCATAGACGACACATAGTTACTAACAATGTTCATTACT
This sequence comes from Dreissena polymorpha, assembly GCF_020536995.1. Lineage (NCBI taxonomy): Eukaryota > Metazoa > Mollusca > Bivalvia > Myida > Dreissenidae > Dreissena > Dreissena polymorpha. The sequence goes on from NC_068362.1 coordinate 52,639,861, forward strand.
CTTAAATTACCAATGTGTAGCCTATCATTCGATATCTCGTCATGCGCGAATTGCCAAGATGACGAGCTTTGCATTAACTCCCATTTTCTCGTGCCGCGCATGGGACAAGTCGGTCCCTCTCTATTTATGTTAATTTCTCTGCATAATACAGGATAAAATATTCAACAACACCATGTATCAGTTTCTAGTCCAATTTAATGTCTAACATACTTAATATTTTCGGTTATACAAATACAGTCTGATAGCTACATGATCGTATCTTTCTCGATCCGTACACCTCCAAGTCTAAACGCTAACCGTCTTGTTTCCCTCTAACATCTGCCCCGTGAAACTCAGTTATCTATCCTATTGGTCAGTGTTCTATGTGTGTTTATTTCTAATTGGCTGAATTACAATCTGGAGAAGTCACTATTCAAGTATGCACACGTTAATGAGCGTTGTGGTACAAATAATAAATAATGCAAATACAGCCTAAGGCTTGTGTCAACAGCATTGTAACCCCTTTGTTGTTAAACACACACCAGATCCAAATATTTAATATTTTGACCGTCAAGCATGCATCATTATTTGACAGATTATAAGTTGGGCATGACATGCTCAGAGTTATCCGTAATTGAAGAAGAAATATTAGTAGTAACGTTATATTGCCAAAAGACAAAGTAGGTAACAAACATAAAACTAGAGATTAAAAAATACACCACGATGTTAAAAACACAACTATGTTACACATATAGTCAAGCAAGTTTTAATGATCATATTATAGATGGTCTAAATTGAAAATGTACAAAAGTTAAGTAAATCTTAACATGTACATAGTATATGCTTATTTTTTTTTTTTTTTTTTTTTATTTTTTTTATTGATTTTCAACATACATCTCAATTACAACAAGTTGATACATATGAAGTTACATAGTTATACATACCAAAGTATCGTATATATTTACGATTTATGTACAAGCACATGTTTTTGGTATATACTAACAATAACACGTTATAAATGCATTAATTTGCTAATGCTTAATATTGTTCCCAGAAAATACATTTTGAGACGATGCTATATTATTTTGTTGAAGAGTGAAAGAGAGAGGAGAGAAATGTTTAATCATGAGAGAGAGGTAAAATTTATACACATTAACACACATAATCAAAAAGCAATAGGTGTTTTCTAATTTCTTAAATTTCTGCAAAAAAAGGAGAAATGAAGAGATACAAAAAAAAAAACAAAAAAAAAAACAAGACTACAAAGAAAGATCATATGATGATGAGGATATAGGCAAGAATTTTTCAAAATGTTATTGCAAAGTTGTGCCATTTTTTATTATGTTGGTCAATTTTATTTTTTTCAAAAGCAATTTGCTTTTCTAATGTAATTTTCATTCTTAGAGCATTTTTGAAGGTCTCAATATTTGGCTTTTCGGCTTTTGATTTAGTATTAAATATGTAAGACTTCATCAGAATAATTATATAGTTTATCACTTGATTATAATTGCCTCCTTTTTTTGTACCAAATACAATATCATTTACATTCAGATCTATGTGTAATTGTCTACTATTTAAAAATAATGTCAGCTCCCGCCATACCGGTTGTACAGAATTACATTCATATAGAACATGTATAATTGTTTCTTTACAACTTGAACAAAAAGTGCAGAGACTTGAAGATATTAAATTACATTTAAATAAATATGAATTAGTTGGTAATATGCATTGCAGAATTTTGTATTGAAAATTGCGTAAAGTATTATCAATGGTGGCTTTAAATGGTGTTATATACGCGTGTTTCCAGTCTATACTTTGTTCATAGGGGGACATTATTTCTTCCCATTTCTGTTCTTGTTTGGTTTTATTTTCTTCTAAGGTTTGTTGTAAATTATATAAGTATTTACACACTGTTTTTGTTTTTGTACCTTTTCAAGTAGTGTGTTATTATTGAAATTGACATATTCCATTTCCGAAAGTTGTTGTGTGTAAGTTATTGGTATACTTTTGATTAGTGTGTAATATTTAAGATAATCTGTTGAGGGTATTTCATAAAGGGTTTTAAAAGCTTCGAATGTATAATAGCTTTTTGACCTAAAGTCATAGATGTGTTCTAGGAACTTAACACCCATATTAAACCAGTTTTGGTAAAAGAAGGTATGTTGGTTATTCTTTACTATTGTCGAGTTATTCCATATAATCGTTTTAGTGACATGTCCTTCTGTTTCTTTTGATTTAATTTTGTTCCAGGAAGAAATTACATCTCTGAGGAATACATTTTTAAAATTTGAATTAATATGTTTGTCATTAAGGGTACATTCAAAGACAAGATCTCCACCATATTTATAAAGTTCATTCTGATAGAAAATTTTCCACTGCCCTGTATTATTAATGTCTGTCAATCGTTTGACCCAACTGGCCTTATTTGCGTATAAAAAGGCGGTTATATCAGTGAGTTTGAGCCCTCCCTGCTCAATTCGTTTAACAAGAGTTGTTCGTTTTATTTTGTCAGGTTTACCATCCCATACAAATTGGTATATAGATTTATTAATTGTTTGTATTATATCATGATTAGGGTTTGGGAGTGCTGACAATGTGTACATAATTTTTGGTACGGCAAATGTTTTCACCACAGTGACTTTTCCGAGAAGTGTTAATTTTCTGTGATGCCATTGTTTTAAACAATTTTTAAAGGCTTGCAATTTTGGTTGAATGTTTTTGTCTATATTGAGGTTTTCATCATTTGTGAAGTAAAAACCCAGTGTTTTGGCTTCTTCTGACGTCCAAGTAAAATGTTTGTATTTGTTAAATATAATATGTGTATTTTTAAGGGCACCAACGCGCATTACAATGGATTTTTGTGTATTAAGTTTGAGTCCGGATACTTCACTAAAGTCTTGTATAGTGTTTATTAGTGCCGAGAACGAGTTAAGCGTTCCATCTGTCAGATAGGTTGTATCATCTGCAAAAAGTGTTTGTTTTATTTCTTGTTCTTTTATTTTTATTCCTTTAATGTCTTCATTTTTTCAATATAGTTGGATAATATTTCTATACTTAATATAAAAAGTGTTGTTGACAATGGACAACCTTGTTTTACGCCTCTTTGAATAGGAATAGGTTCAGATAGATGTCCATTATTAATAATAATGGTACTTATGTCCGTGTAAAATAATTTAATCCATTTTATGAGTTCAGTTCCAAAATTAAATTGTTTGAGACTTTTAAACATGAAGTCATGATCTAAACTGTCGAATGCTTTTTCATAATCGGCAAATAAAAGTAGGCCTGGTTTGTTATTGTTATTCAGAAAATTTATTGTTTCAAAAATTGTGCGTACGTTTTCGCCAATGAATCTTCCTTTTATGAATCCAGTTTGTCTTGATTCGACAACAGATGATATAACTTTATTAATTCTGTTTGCAATTGTTTTGGTCGCTATTTTATAATCTACATTCAATAAACTCAATGGTCTCCAGTTATCAAGTGTTTCAAGATTTTTTCCTGGTTTTGGAATAAGTGTAAGAATACTTTGTTTTTGAAGTTGAGTCAATTGTCCATTTACAAATGAATGGTTAATAGAGTTAATATAGTATGTTTTAATTACATCCCAAAACACTTTGTAAAATTCTGCCGATAAACCGTCTGAACCAGGACTTTTATTGTTATCCATCTCTTTTAAGGCGTTTAGACATTCATATTCTGTGATAAAGCCTTCGCACGATTGTTTATCATTTTCTGTGAGTCTTTTAATATTATAATTAAAGAAATGTGAATTGTTTAAAGTATTCGTATCAATATCTTTTTTTTTGCTATAAAGGTTTGAGTAAAAGTTTCTTTGTTCGTTCATTATAGCGTGAATGTCTGTTACTTCTTTGTTATTTATTGTTAACTTATGAATGGTTTTACTTTCGTAATGTCTTTTTTCCAGATTTGCAAAGTATTTAGTATTTTTCTCATTATGTTCAATGTGTGTAGCTCTTGCTCTTACTAATATGCCATTTATTCTTTCATCTATAATTTTTTCGTACTCTATTTGTGTTTCTTTCATTAATTTTTGAATTGTTTCATTATCACTAGTTGTATGCAGTTGCTTATCTAGTGACTCTAATTGTTCAATGATATTCTGTTCTTTTTCCTGGTTTCGTTGTTTAGTTATGGTAGCAAATTTTATACTTATGTTTCTTACTGTTCCTTTTCAGTGCCTTCCCCAGGAATTTGTTCAGGCGCCCCGGGGGTGGGTTCGGGAGGGGTGTCCCCTCCCGACGTTGATTTTTTTTTAATTTAACGTGTCAATTCACGTTCTGTGGTGCGTTATAACTCAAAGAAAAACAGCGTCAAAAGACGTCATTTGGTGCACTATGACTCTTCAAAAAAATCCCCCAGTCATTTAAAAATATTTTTTTTATTGTTTAATTGTTTTAAAACTTTTCCGCACAAATAGTAAAATCCCGACTCGAACGATTCCCCAATACATCCGTTTCAACCCGACTCTATTACTGTATACTTACTATTTTTCAAGTTTCTATTTATTACCCGATAATCCCGTTTATTCCGTTTTTATCAATCTCTTTCTGGTAAATATTTACGATAAAAGCTTTCAGTTATTTCTTTAACACAAACCTTGCCATTTTTTAAGTGACTATTTATAGATTTGATGAAATATTGCCTCTGAATAGACGAGTTAATTGTTATTGTTTACATTCGGTATTTTCCGCGCATGCGCACTGACTGGTTGGCAAAAACACTGGTTACAGTCACGTAAAACATGTATAAAGGGCTTTTGTTAAGTCAATTAAACGATAAAAAATCCGAAATAAACATTACAACTCTTAAACAATAGTGCAAATATATCATATTTAGAACCAATAAATGTATATTCATATATATAATTTCCTCTTTATAAAAATACAAATTAGTTATTAGCCTCAGAGTAAACATGGTCGGAAGACTAAATACTGACAATACCACACAACAAAACAATAAATTAGCCGTATTCTTTTTTTATAGTAAGACTTTAAAAAATGATATTTCAAAACTTATAAAACTTACATTTATTTTATTATAACTATAACGGTGTTGATATTGTTAATGTTCATCTGCGATCGAAAGTGTATTATAAGAGGCGCATTAAATCAATTATAAAACAAAGCCATAAAAAACGGAATACATAACAATCGTTAAATGTTGTGGTAATTTTCTTTTCCATATAATGAATTTTCGTTTCGTTTCCATTGAATTACAATATTTAAAAAATATTATACAAATGGAAATAAAACCTGCATATTGTGCAAATTGAACTGTCTTTGCATACATGTATATTGAAATCTCTTAACAAGTAGTAAGGAGTGATAAATGTAACAATCTAGCATTTTATGATAAATATATATATTTATTTGATTTATTTTACGCAAATATTGTTTATCCATTGTGATTGCTTGGTTTCATGATGGAGTTACGTGCACTGCGAGAACGTACAATCTTCACACTAAATTGCCGAGTTTACATTTGCCGGTACCCGCGTTAAATACATCAATTGTTAGCAGTAATATTGCACAAATTTTAATTTAAAGTTATAAAGCACTCTATTATTATGATTAAACTGGCTAACATATAAATACACATGTTCCTGTTAATCCGTTTCGGACAAATATCTTCTTTTTTTAATATGTTTAATTATTCATTAAAGCAAATGTTACGTATTTTGGCTTTAATTTTTGGCTTGCTCAATATTACCGGTATATATGACTGCTCAATATGCCAAGAGATGATTTGGGGTATCATAAAGTCTGCCACATGTGGTCTATGCAGGGACCCAATTAAAGTATAGGTCCCTATGTTTATGACACTGGCATGTTTTCTGTGTAATTGTCTGGGCATTCTCCGATCATAACGAGATAATATGCTTGTGACGAACAACGGTGCAATTAAACACCAGGTTAGAAATGCTGAAACAAAAGTGTCAAAATTGGTGTGCACAATTAAATAAAACAATTAGATTTATGAATTTATTTGTTGTGTAACAAGGTAAGTTTGTACAGATATATTAAGGTTAAAATCAGTTACTATATGTTGCGAACAAAAAGCGATCTATTTGTTGTTTGTTTTCATCGATATTTGTGTTCTTTCATTAAATTTAATTTATTCTAAAATAATTTCCATCTCTGACATTTTGTATCTAAAATGGACGTGAAGATGCGTTTAGTAGAGATGTTTGTGGTTACCACACACAGAGCTCGTAGATAGTGTTCCACTCCAGAGCTCGTTTTTAGTAAAAACAAATAATAACAACAATATAATCGTTTCAAAAATGAATTTCCACGCATGCTTATGTTTTATTCAGACATAAATAGTAAAATTATATTTGATACAGTTCATGATTATCAATAAAAACGATGATTACGTCAACCTTCTCTATATGCGCTTATATGAATTCCTACTCTTTTTGCCAACCAGTGGGCGGAGTCTAAACTTTGCAGGTGCGTGTGACGTCACGCGTTAACTCGTCTATATGCGTCAATCCCCTGACCTGTTGTGTGCTTGTTAAAACGCTCAATACACGTCATTTGTATGCAATAGACGCGACGTTGTACATGCTGCATAATTTTCGCGCTCTTTTTAATTGAGAAAAAGATTCGACACAAAATAAATTTGCACTGCTTATTTGAAGCAAAAATATTTAACGTTGCGGTAACATTTACATTCGGAAGTGTGTTTCGGATTAAAAACGCGTTAACATCGACTTACGGTAATGGGTTTCGGATTACAAATTTAATTATTCCCATTTGAGATTTCAACAAATATTAACCGTTGCGTAATAAATTCAACGATAATTTGTTTACACACTTTACCAGTCGAATAAATGTTTTGACGGAATTATGCATGAAATTCACGTTGTCCACGAGGATCACGGCCGGTTGCCATCATCAGTCTTCTAACTATCGATTATCGGACGAAACATTTACAAGTGTGCGTAATTAATTCAACGAAAATTTGTTAAAGCGCATTACGTGTCGAATAAATGTCAAAAAAACGAGGTGAATCAGTTCTATAAATGGACATGTTGAAATATACATGTTCTGGAATTAAATAAATTGTTATCACATAATTGTAACCGCTATAATAATTAATTGTTTACCACTTGCAATTAATTTCTCGTATTAATTATGAGTCATAGGTAACACTTGTTTACAGTAAAAAGGTGTGATGATGATGCCCGAAACCGTCTTTAATGTTGTGCACTGTACTAATTACCGGTTTTATATTACTCAAATGGTACAACTATTTGCTAATCAAGCTGCGATAAACTCTTATTTCATGCCCGACGTCAATCAAAAATAATGGTCGATAGTTAACCCCGCCCCCATAAGCATTCGCGTAACCGATTGGACGATGAACTTCACAGTTTGACGACTGGAAAGTTACCAGATACATCCTTGTCAGCATTTAAATGACCGTGTAATGTTAGAATAATCGATACGCGCGTCATGCTATTCTCTTATCAGTGGATTATCCATTACCCCATGTGGTGTTTATAGCGATTACTTGTGAAAGTAGGTACCGAGTGCTCTTTTAAAACAGGGAATATTGATACACTGATAGGGAAACCTTGATTTTTTTGGACAAACCCACTTTCTTTTACTGAAGAATACACTGATCGGAAAATTTCAAGCGCTTAAATGGCCTGGGGAAGGCACTGCTTTTATAACTTCCCACAAAGTATTTGGGTTACAGTTTGTGTTGTTTTCTACTACTTTATGAATTTCATGCTTAATTTGATTTTGATATTCATCATTTAAAAGCATGGAATTATTTAGTTTGAAATAACCAGGTCCTTTTTGTTGCATTTTATTGTCAATGATTATTTCAATTAGAGAGTGGTCGGTCTTGTATCCTGGTTTTATTTTTGCTTTATTAATTATATTACATATATTTTTTGAAATTAAGAAGTAGTCCAGTCTACAAAAAATGACAGGTTTGCCACTTGAGTGCCATGTGTAACGTTTTTGCTCTTGGTGAAGTGCTCGCCATATGTCAATCAAATCGCATGAATCGATTATGGAGTTTATTTTGTTTCTGCTTTTTATGTGTGTGTCTTTTTTGCCGTTCTTTTTGTCTAGGGTTGAGTTAAGTATTGTATTAAAATCACCTCCTATTATATAATTTGTTTCCATATTTTGCAGAAGATGTGTTTCTAGTTTATCAAAAAAACTTTTTTCGTCTTTGTTTGGTCCATATATATTTATTAATGTGACTTCTTGATTATTAATAATAACATCAATTGTGCATAATCTACCGGGTATTAATTCCTTAAAATCGCCTATACTTACATTGTCTTTATTTCTTATTAAAATTCCTAAACCTTCACTATTTGATTTTGTTCCACTATAAAAACTTATTCCACTCCATTCTGATTGCCATTTGTTTTTAGTTAGCTCACATACATGTGTTTCTTGAAGTAAACATATTGTATAATTATTTTCTTCAAACCATTTAAATATACTTTGCCTTTTGGTATCATTGTTTAGACCTCTTACATTTAGAGAACATATTTTTTCATACATTTTTAGATTTAAATGATTTTATTTGAATGGCTAAATTGAAAAGTAATGAACCTTGCCTATTAAGTTTATTAAAAAAACATATTGATATTCTGTTAACCTGTGTTGGAAATTTGTATTTATTTCTACTGGTTGAAAAGACTAGAATCTACGTTTTAAATAATAGGTATATAAAATTATGTGTAAACAAAAAAACAACAATGAAAAAAAAACAACAACAGCAATGAAAATACAAACAACCATGCTCACATGCATGCATATGAGAGTAAAACAACAGTAAAAAAATACGATTGAATTATAATAAAAAAACTGAGGTTCAACAAGAGTTGAGCCTTTATATAGCCCACCATGTATTCCACAGTCCGAGTAAACACAATATAATTCAGCAATACAGTCTTTTACAATATTCAAATATGTTTATAAACTATTTAACTTATTTAATTTGTGAATTTACTTAATAAATGAATGAACACATTCATCATATATGACAATATCTGTATATACCAACATCTAATATGTGTTCATCCAAACATATTTAATATAAAGATCTGAAGTTCCCTTATTAAGTTACAATCTACATTGCTAGTGGAATATGCATAAAACGTGTTTACATAATATTTTTCATGCTAAGCAGAGTCTAGTAAGTGTAATATAATATAAAATATACAAGTTCATGCTTGGGCGTTACCTTTTCTAACAGCCTACTTCATTTTATACTGTGGCAGTATACATATAAGGAAACATTCATGTATGAGACTAAAGGGTAATAAAATAAGAAAATTATATACAGTTTTAGTAATGTGTTAATTATCACTGTATTTAAAAAGGGGAGCACTGATATTAAATACACAATCACTAATTTACAAATGCCGTGCTTTTTTTTAATTTATTAATTTATTATTATGTATTTTTTTTTAAGTAGTTCATTTACATAAAAGGTGTATTGATCTTTAATCTAAAAAAAATCAAATATCTGATAAGAGTTAATATCCTGGATAGTGGTAAAGTATGGTGCATTGTAATTATTCCTTACTCACGAAAACATAATGGACGGGAATAAATACTGGTTATAACGTTTGTAAATAAGGTACGCTTGAGTGACCACTAATCCTTTGCGTATACAACTGCGCCTGGATTAAAGACAAGTTAATTTCTTAAAGAATGAACATCTTCATCCTGACACGCAATAAACATAAAACATGTTTACCTAATTTTATCATGCTAATCAGAATCTATTTGGTTTTACAAAATATATAATATACAAGTTCATGCTTGGGAATTACCTATTCTAACAGCTTACCTAATCTTCTAATGTTGCAGTCTACATATATGAACACATTCATGTTTGAGACTAAAGGGTACAAAAATACAATAGTAAGACACAGTTTTGGTAATGTATGAATTATCGTTGTATTCAAAACGGGGAGTACAGATGTAAAATACACAACCAATAATTTACAACACCTGTGTTTTTTATATTATTATTTCATTTGTTTATTTGTATTTATTTATTTTATTAAGCAGTTGATGACATAAAATGTGTGTTGATTTTTAATCTAAGGAAATCTTATACCTGATAAGAGTTCCTATAAAGGATATTAGATAATTATGCTGTATTGTAATTATTCCTTACCCACGAAAACTAAATGGAAGGATATAAATACTAATTTTAATTGTATGTAAATACTGAACGGTTGAGTGACCACTAATCCTTTGCGTATACAACTGCACCTATATACCAACATCTAATATGTATTCATCAAAACATATTTAATATAAAGATCTGAAGTTCCCTTATTAAGTTACAATCTACATTGATAGTGAAATATGCATAAAACGTGTTTACATAATATTTTTCATGCTAAGCAGAATCTAGTAAGTGTAATATAATATAAAATATACAAGTTCATGCTTGGGCGTTACCTTTTCTAACAGCCTACTTCATTTTATACTGTGGCAGTATACATATATGGAAACATTCATGTATGAGACTAAAGGGTAATAAAATAAGAAAATTATATACAGTTTTAGTAATGTGTTAATTATCACTGTATTCAAAAAGGGGAGCACTAATGTAAAATACACAAACACTAATTTACAAAGGCCGTGCTCTTTTTAATTTATTAATTTATTATTATGTTGTTGTTTTTTTAAGTAGTTCATTTACATAAAAGGTGTATTGATCTTTAATCTAAAAAAATCAAATATCTGATAAGAGTTAATATCCATGATAGTGGTAAAGTATGGTGTATTGTAATTATTCCTTACCCACGAAAACACAATGGAAGAAAATAAATACTGGTTATAACGTTTGTAAATAAGGTACGCTTGAGTGACCACTAATCCTTTGCGTATACAACTGCGCCTGGATTAAAGACAAGTTAATTTCTTAAAGAATGAACATCTTCATCCTGACACGCAATAAACATAAAACATGTTTACCTAATTTTATCATGCTAATCAGAATCTATTTGGTTTTATAAAATATATAATATACAAGTTCATGCTTGGGTATTACCTATTCTAACAGCTTACTTAATTTTCTAATGTTGCAGTCTACATATATGAACACATTCATGTTTGAGACTAAAGGGTACACAAATACAATAATTAGACACAGTTTTGGTAATGTATAAATTATCGCTGTATTCAAAACGGGGAGTACTGATGTAAAATACACAACCAATAATTTACAACACCTGTGTTTTTTTTTTAAATATTATTTATTCATTTGTTTATTTGTATTTATTTATTTTATTAAGCAGTTGATGACATACAATGTGTATTGGTTTTTAATGTAAAGAAACCTTATACCTGATAAGAGTTCCTATAAAGGATAGTAGAAAATTATGCTGTATTGTAATTATTCCTTACCCACGAAAACTAAATGGAAGGATATAAATACTAGTTTTAACTGTATGTAAATACTGCACGGTTGAGTGACTACTAATCCACTGCACCTGGGAGCTAAAGACAGGCATATGTAAATGTATATCAATGTTCATGTTGGTATACTTATCAACAAAAAAAAGGCACTCAAACTGTGCGGTTCAACACAATCACACAATGTACTGCCCGTGTTGTCGGTATCCTTGGTTTTCAGTTTAAGTTCTTGTATTACCACAGTAGCTTTGAATGTACATTGTTGTTCTCAAATCTATACAAATGTATTTACAGTTCATTTGGTGCTACTTTCTCTGAGGCCATGGTAGGTTCAGCCACTCTTCATACTGGCTAAAAAGGACCCTGTTCATACTGCCGTCTCGGCCCTTATAAAAGATCGTTCCATCCCTACTCCAGACTGACTCCACTGTGTCCCTTTTCTTCAAACGAACAGAGTTGACGACATTTTGGTTCAGTGGCGTTAGATGTTCACTAGGGTATATTTTACCCTGCTTTAACTCCTTGCTCATTTTTAATATCTGTATCTTTCTCTCTCTAGAGATGAATTTTAAAACGACAGGTCGACTTTTTCCGTTTTCAAAACGACCTAGCCTATGGCCGAAATCAAGGTCAGTTCTGATGAGTTGGATACCGGTATGTTGTTTTACAACATCTGCAACCAGCTTCATGGTGGTTTCAGGGGTTTCATTTTTATCTGTGTCTTGCAGACCGTGGAAAACTATGTTGTTGATTCTAGTGTATTGCTCCAGTTCATTTATTGCTTCTCTGTTGCTATACTTTTCTTTACTCATCGCTTCACGGTTTACCACTTTCTCTGTGTTCAACTCAGTTTGTAATTTATCTAATTGTTTCTTTAAGTTCTCGTTCTCAGTTTCTCTATCGAAAAGTTTTGCTTCTAATAATTCAATTTTATGGAGAAGGCTGTTTTTCATGTTTTCCACAACTTTTTCAATCATTTTTTCTAGGCAGCTGTCATTTTTCATCATAACATTTGACAGTTTTTCATTTATCTCACTAAGCTGTTTTGATATACTTTTAATGCTGATGTTAAATCTATTCTCATTGCTTTCTGTTTCCTGCTTTGCTTGCTTTTGCTTTTCCTGTTCCTGTTTTTCATGTTTGTGTTTTTTCTTTGACTGTTTCTTGGTTTCGCGTTTTGGTGAATTAATGCTAATGTCTTGTTCACTCACACTGCTTATATATTTGCGTTTATTTACTGTTCCTTCACAATTTTCTTCACAGTCACTTTCAGATACTTCTGTAACATCTAATAGCTCTGAAGTTTTTTGTTAAGTTATTTCTTCTTTATGTGGAGATTGTGATGCCATATTTTTTTTGAACAGTATACTTTGGAAAAAAATTAAATCGGTGTTTGTCTTTTCTTCTAAAGCAAGTTATGTATTTTCATACCTTATGTATTTATGTCCAATATTCCATTTTTACACTAAAGCACAGAGCATTTTCAATAACAAATTCCCAACACAGAGACTAAAAAACGTTTAAAACATTGTGTTTTTTTCTGCAGTTCAAAACACAACATGCCCATTCAAGGGAGACCATTTAACAATATGTATATGCTTATTAAATATTGCATATGCATCACTTCAAATCATTACTAGAAGTGGCGCGACAGAGACCGACACGTATCCCTACGCCGCATAGATGTTATATTAAAAGGCAATTTTGGGTGGGCAAGGCCTATTTTGGTGAGGCCCCGGATGGAAAAATGTGGACATGGATGGTCGACATAAACCGTGTTGTCATAAGAGATGTTCAGTAATAATTTGGAGTAAACTGGTGAACAAATGAACAAGTTATGTTAAAACAAAATTTTGGGTGGGCGGGGCGCCCTAGGGTTGGTAATGGGGCCATGCATAGTTGAGATTGACCGTATTGTCATAAGAGCAGTTCAGTATCAGTTAGAAGTGAATAAGAATCGGTGTAGAAATGAAAAAGTTATAGTAAACGGCATTTTTGGGTGGTTGTAGCCTATGTGGGCGGGGCCCTGGGGTATGTGATGTGGACATTAATGGTCGAGATAGACCGTGTTGTCATAAGCGATGTTCAGTATTTATTTGAATTCAATTGGTGAATAAATGAAGAATTTATGTTAAAACAAAATTGTGGGTGGGCGTGGTCTATGTGGGCGGGGCGCCTCAGGGTTGATAATGGGGCCATGCATAGTTAAGATTGACCGTATTGTCATAAAAGATGTTCAGTATCAAGTTGAAGTAAATCGGTGTAGAAATGAAGAAGTTAATGTTAAATAACATTACAAATGAGTGAAAATCTCTGACCCAGCCCCATTCCAACCCCTAAACTTTTGACCCAGGGGTCAGATCAAAATTCCAAATAGTGCACTGTAGCACATTTGCTCATAGCTACCATGTGTTTTAGTTTCAAGGTTCTAGTGCTAATAGTGTAGGAGGAGATAGTGGCAAGGACAAACGGACTGACTGACAGACGTCGTAGATAACCACATAATCCCCCCGCTCCAACTCTGAGCGTGGGGATAATAAATGAAAAATAAGAATCGAAGTACTGACAGTACTGGTGTGAGGATGTTTTTAAAGAGGATGGATATAAAAGCATCAATTTAATTGTATCTACATCACCACAATTGTGTATGTGGGTTTTGGATACGAAACAAATTTGGGTATGAAAAAAATTGGGTACGAAACAAAATTTGGGTACAAAAAAAAATTTGGTCCGAAAATAAATTTGGGTCCGAAAAAAAATTGCTTACGAAAAAAAAAAGGGGAGCAAAAAAAATGGGTATGAAAAAATAAGTAGGAATTTTTTTTTGTTAAAACAATAATTGGGCATGATTAAATGTTTGTTACTATAAAACATTTGGGTCCGAAAAAAATTGGGTACAACAAAAATTGGGTAAATTTTTTTTGGATACAAACAATTTTGGTAACGAAAATAAATTTGGTTGTACGGGGAAATTGAGGTAGGAAAAAAAAATTAGGATACGCAAGAAAAATTGAGAACGAGAACAAAATTGGTAAAGGAAATAAATTGGGTACGATATATTTTGGGTACGAAAAAAAAATTGGGGGTACGGGGAAGTAGTACCCGTGGACCTCTCGATAAAGTTGAAAGATGACGGGAACCAAGCTGCCTTTACCTTTATCAATGGCCCTGGGGTGGGTAATGTGGACATGGATGGTTAAGCGTGGGAATAACAAAGTTTCAATATTGCAAGTTAAAAAGCTTATCAGATCTTCTTTTCACAGACTGACGGACACCCATTGTGGTTCCAGTATACACCCATTGTGGTTCCAGTATACACTCATTGTGGTTCAAGTAAACACCAATTGTGGTTCCAGTATACACCCATTGTGGTTCCAGTTAACACCCACAATATGTCCTAGAGGAATTTTTTTTTCGGATTAGCAATTAAAAAAGCATAAATTAAACAACTGAGTTTTATTCTGTCATTGTTAAATTTCTATGAATCAAAATCATAATTAATTGTTTAGAACAACAACTAAAATCATATTTTGTTCTCTATTAGATAGTGAATCAGGATAAGGAAAGAGTTTTTTACAAACAGGGAAACAGCCATAACAAAATAATTAAAATGTTCAACTAATTGGGGAAACATAAAATTATCCCAGAAAGTCAAAAAATGAAGCAGATGAAATATTTTAAACCACAGAAGGTAAAGAATTAATTGTCAGCAGAACTATTGACTATGTAAACACTGTCTCCTGCTACTATAAATACATGTATCACAGTACTAAAATAATATTCTACATCAAACAAAACAACCTTAACAAATATTATAAGTCAGTGTAATAAAGTACATGTATACAGGTATTGAGGTAATTGTTCCAAGTAGTAAACCCACTATTGGCACACTCTCATTTCTAAACGACAAAAAAGCCATCACAGAACCTTCGTCAAATTTAACAAGTTAACCAGTAAATATTGATAGAAAGCATTTAACTGGCATTTGTGGTCTGCATTATAAGCATAAGTTATACACATTGATTGTTTCCTATATTTGCATCAGATTTTATTTGAGGACATTTTACACGAGTTTAACAAGGCCATAGCAGTAAACTAGTACTTAGTGAATAACGAGATAATCATTTCAAATCGCTTCCAGTGTTGTAACAAGAATATTCATCATGATGATATTTAAATACAACATTCATGCATAAAGGTAAGTACCAGGTGAATATTGGCAAGCTTTATTAAGTCATAAAATGGACATCTGCAAAATGTCAGATTTTTTTTATAGAGCTTTTTCATTCATCGCAATTTAATTGCACCTTTTTCACATAAACATTTTGCAAAAAAGTTCACCTGAACCTGTATACACCAACCCATTCTTAGGTTTACAAATAAAGAATAGACGTAGAACATAAACCATACTAGGGACTTTGAATATTTACAGTCTATATGTTCTGTAAATACCAGTTTACACATATTTAAATGTTATAATGTTGATCGATGGCATTTTAGTGCTCATAGACGCAAATTGTTAGAGACATTACCTGGGATCCAGGTTTTTACCACATCATATTCAAATATGGTCTTTAGATTGTCAAGATAAAATTCTGACAAAGTTATATCAATACTGAGTCATAATTGTGGATTCTAGAGTGATTACAAGGTTTGTTCTAAAGATTTTACAAGTCGACCTAGTTTTTGAATTTACATAAGATTCGAACTTGGCCTATATATTGTCAAGATAAACATTTTTATAAAGTTTCATCAAGGTTGAGGCATTAATGTTGACCCTGTAGTGGTAAGAATTTTAAAAGATTCAACCATTTTTAACGCATGCAAGATATTGTCATTAGGTTTTTCTAAGATTTGACCATGTGACCTTGTTTCTGGAAGCTTTGTGACCCAGATTCGAACTCATCCTAGATATTGCCAGATAAACATACTGACCAAGTTTTATTAAGATTTGATGAACTAGAAATTTGTCACAGACGCTGATGCCCTTATAAAACATGCTATGGCACTCACAAATACACTCAATATTCCACAGAGGTAAAAAAGACAATGGGCTGAAATCGGTCCAAAACTACAGTCTAACCTGTCAATAAAGACCACTTCAGGGATTTGGTCGTTGTGGTCTTTGTTCACAGGTGGCCTTTATTCGCAGGGTTGATTGAAACTTTGCAAAATATGCTAGTAGGATTTGAACAGGTACCTTATCTATGTATGTGCTCTATTGCTTAAATGGTTGAATACTAATGCATGTATAATGTCATAGAGGATTGAAAACACAGTTTTGATTTTATATTTATTATTTCAATTTCCTTATGTTTTTGTTATTTATTTCATTAATCATATCATGTATACATAACTATTGACATACATGAATATGTACTTGAACTGACAAATTCCGTATCGATAATCTTTGCACGTCTCATCACGGAGAAATTTAAGAAAGGAATGAATATCAAAATGTATGTTTGTAATTGGCATTGTAATTGTAACGTAACCGTTAATTTTCTTAATGAGTTGATTAAAGCCCAAAAACTTTTGCTTGATATATTCGGCAATTAGTACATTAATCACAAGTCACTAAAATACAAAGGCAACTTCTTACACTTTCGACAAACTGATAAATGCATAAAAGAAGCAGGCGGCTATAATTAACAATGTGTGTTCAGTAAACAAACAACTGCTATCGAGTGCAGTAAACTTTTACTTGCCAATATTTCCATAGCTACCGACGAGTCTACTGGATAGATGTTTATCACGTGACTATCACAGCGTCATGGTGGCCGTTTTTGTTATTTAAAGTTGCGAAATCGTTGATTGTTATGATTGAAGTGGTCTTTGTTGGGTATCAAAATGGATATTTGTGGAGGAAATCGATGTGATGGACAGGTGGTATCTATTAAAAGGTGGTCGCTGGGACAGGTTGGACTGTATTCACACTCAAAAATCCTCTCTTCCAATCATAAACAAATTGATGTCATTTAAATGTGAAAGTTAGATTAGTTAGGACGCAAGATTGACTCAGTAGTGTGAAAGAGTAGTTAAACTAGAACAGTGCCACATGCACATTTGACAGCACATACAAATCTACTATATCTCTACAATAGACGAAAATACAAAGGGCTTAACGTCGGTAAAAACTTGGGGCTGTCACTATTCCTTTTTATTTTAAATCAACTTAACATAAAGACTATTCAACTGAGAATTTTGGCGAGATTGAACCAGTCCTTAAAAACACATTTTGGGATAATATATATTCTATTGTGGAAATGCTGCAAAAAACATTGCAGCCAAAATTTCTTTCTTGACAATCATCTACAAATTAGGTCATTTAACTATAAAAGTTTGAGCGAGATCCATCCAATAGTTATAAAGGATTTTAAAACACAAGCTTTGGAATTACGTAAGTATGAAAAGACTTAAAAGTGCAATGCACAATGCCTCCCATTCCGTAGGATCATAAAAATGTGGCCTCTATATGGTAAAGGGCTACACATTGATGATGTGTACGCCACAACTGACAACTATGGACGCCGGACATAGGGTGATAAAAAAGCTCACCCTATAGACGCCAGATATAAGGTGATAACAAAAGCTCACCCTCAGCACTTTATGCTCCAGTGAGGCTACTTCCCTAAATTCTTACAATTCTACAATTGTTGCAAATGTCCGCCAGCTTTATCTATTAACAAAGTAAAGGACTGCATTAGCATTTTTTAATACACCATGTTAACCAAATTATATATTAATTGCATATTTGCTAGGTTACTGGTTTTAATTTTCTGCAGTCAAACGATATGCATATTTTATTTCATGTGCATAGGACGTATCTCGACACTTTTTCGGACAGTCGTTTTGGTTACGGAATGGTTCGTCGATTTTAATTTATTTTTTACATTCTTTACAACATTTTTATAGAATGACAAAAACACATGCAGTGTTATGGATGGTGTGGTTTATAATATTTCGCATTCTACTCACCAGAAATTGCACATTGAAATACTATTATAAAAAGAACAACAAGTGTGGTGGGGTGTAGCAGGAATGATTATTTGTACATAAGGAAGTCTACATAAACCTAATGTATTTGTAAATATGGCAAATCATAAGAATATATATGAATGATATATTTGATATTATTGAATAATGAGAATATTTGTGAATCACATATTTGATATTATATGAATCATGAGAATATATGTGAATAATATATTTGATATTAAGATGAATTCTTATAATTGTGTGATGTAATTGAGATATACTAGATTTTCCATGCATTAAGATTGTGTTTTGTTACAAAATCAGTCATAGGGATGATGATAATGTAATGACGATAAATATGTGATGAAAAGGTGCTACAGGTAAATATATTACATTACTTAAATGTGTAAAATGACTTAAATGTGTTATCATGAAGAAGATTTTAATAATAATTTATTGTTTTGACAAATTAAAATAGTATAATGATAGCAATAAGAAAAGTTGTGAAATGAACATGTTTTGTTTCTGAATAACTTAAAGTTAATATTGTTCGCACAAATTTCTCCCTGATTTTCCAAACTTCTCCCTGTTTCAGAAGAAAGGAGAAGTGACTTCTCCCTATGTTTAAGGCCTTGGGTAGTCCCTTGTGAGTTAAAACTATTTAAAACGTATCATTTAACGAATCATATAACACTTTAAAAAAATGAAGTACCTGAACCTTCAAACAAAATTTTACACCGGTAAAATGTACAAAAGTGTAAAATAAAATGCAAGTTATAAATAAAAGCAGAAATGCTAGACTTGTACATTGGAACATCAAGAGCACAATATAAACAACACACACATTTAGACTTTAAAATAATGTGTTCAGGTATTTGATATCAATCGATTGGTATTCAAAACATCTAACAACCTTAACCCTTATACCAAAAAAAACAACTAAATATCAAAAAGTATCTTCTAAGTTTAATAACCTGGGTAATTTTTTAACGTTTATTTGACGACAGGAAACTAAAATAATTGTGTTCATACTTTAGTTAAACATAAAGCATAGCACATTATTTAAACAGCCCCCCCCCCGCCCAGTCTATTTTGTTTAAAATAAAAAGTATAAAAATACAATATATTTTAAGACTTGCAAGTTATAATCATATAAACATATACCAATACAATTATTTTGCTTTTTAAACATTAGGTAACCCATAAGATAGAATTGCCATTGATAACATAACAATATGTATTGCAAAATAACAAACCATACAACTAACTCTACACATACATTTTAAACAAAATAGTATTATGTAATTGGTAAATAAAAGAAAGGTTGCTAATCAGAATGCTTAAGATGTTATCTAAAACGAAACATGCTTATGATATTATTAATATGATTGTATTATATATGATAGAAAGCACATCAAATGATAAAGGCAAAAATGATTAAATCTCCTTATTCTTGACCTGAATTTCAATTTCGAGAAACTTGCCAACTTGTCACAAAATATGCCTATGTAAAGGTCATATCATTGATCTATGAAAAATGTATTAATTTGTTGTACAAATCAAGGCACAGAAACTATTGGAGACAACAAGAAACACATGAATCAATCCCATGAAACCAGATCTTGAACATTTAATACATATATTCATTAAATTTAAATAAAAATATTATTCAAGCTCTAGTTAAATCAGCAGGTAAGCAACCTACACACAATATTTCAGCGTAATATATCAATCCACACTCAAGTAATTGAGCAGAAACTGTTTTTGACAAACATTGCAAAATAGCTAAAGGACATTTCTAGTATTCCACTCTAACTGCCAGGCAACAGCACCTGTTTGGCAGGTTTACAGAATGGAGCAGCCGCAGCAGCACTGTTGCGGGTAATTAGGGGCATAAACTTTCTTCTCAAACCCGTACACGAAGAAATCGCTGTATGCCCCCTTCCACTTGTACAAGGCCTGCGTCACAGGGATGATTTTTACTTGATGGCGCTGAAATGTGAACATGTTAATCTGGCAAATGTTGAAATTGTGGCCAGCCAAACAGTTACTATTCAATTTGAACAAAGCACTTTTAAACACAATTAAATTCATTTCATACAAAAAATGTTTTCTTTCATTAGAACCAACGCCATTTTATAATGCTCTGAATTATATACAGTGGACAGAAGCTTCAAAGGAACAAGTTCACATATTATTGTTTTTTCATTTCATAAAACATATTTACTAAAAATATGTACAAAACCAATGTATACATTTCTTTCCAAGTTTAGGACCCCCCTGTTAAATAGTCCCATCTTCACCTGTAGAGTCCCTGCATGAGTATCCCCCACCTGTTACAAAGTCCCATATGCACCTGTAGAGTATCTGCATGAGTATACCCCTCCCTGTTACAAAGTCTTATCTGCACCTGTAGAGTACCTGAATGAGTATACCCCTCCCTGTTACAAAGTCCCATCTGCACCTGTAGAGTATCTGCATGAGTATCCCCCTGTTACAAAGTCCCATCTGCACCTGAAGAGTACCTGCATGAGTATCCCCCCTTTTACAAAGGCCCATCTTCACCTGAAGAGTCCCTGCATGAGTATCCCCCACCTGTTACAAAGTCCCATCTACATCTCTAGAATACCAGCATGAGTATCCCCCTCCCTGTTGCAAAGTCCTATCTGCACCTGTAGAGTACCTGCATGAATATACCCCTCTCTGTTACAAAGTCCCATTTGAACCTGTAGAGAACCTGCATGAGTATATAATCCTCCCTGTTACAAAGTCCCATCTACACCTGTAGAGTACTTGCATGAGTATTCCCGCCTGTAACAAAGTCCCATCTGCACCTGTAGATTCCCTGCATGAGTATCACCCTTCTGTTACAAAGTCTTATCTGCACCTGTACAGAACCTGCACGAGTATGCCCCTTGTTACAAAGTCCTATCTGCACATGTACAGTAACTGCATTAGTATGCCACTGTTACAAAGTCCCATTTGCACCTGTACAATACCTGCATGAGTATCACCCCCCCCCCCTGTAACAAAGTCCCACTGCACCTGTAGAGTACCTGCATGAGTATCCTCTCGGAGGGAAAGGCAGAGGCGTGTTGGGCCACCAGTCTGTGGGAAGCGTTGTTTATATCACTGTCTGGGAAATGATTCACTGGCCAGACCTTGAACGGACAACAGAGAGAGAAAAAAAAAATATTGCAGAAATAATACATAGAACACAGTCTCAATAATACATATAGCACTGCAGAAATAACTTTGTTTTAAATATTATTTTAAGCTTCTAAGTCACATATTGCAAACATTCCAAAATGATTTTTTTTGCAAATACATAAAAACAAGATACTACTGGCATTAAATAGAACTAACTGAAATAACACTGTTGACAAGTATCAAACTTTCAAAGTACCTGGTTTAGTCACTTCAAAGTCAATTTCAAAATGTGTCTCAAGATGCTTTACAACTATGTATAACTCTCCATGTGGGCATAATTAACCAATTAATTTCACTTCCAGTGTAACTGAGATGAAAAACATCAAGTTCAAAATACCAATATGTACTAAGTTACATTTAAGCAGCGTAGTTTAATCCCCAACCAAGCTCATAATTTTTCATTGGTATTGAAATATTTGCAATTTATTTTCAATTATATTACTAGTTTATAACTATAAATCCCTCAAACGACATACATACAAATAATAATACCATTATATAAAATAAGCTACAGGAATCATGTTTGGCATGATGGTCATAGAGCCTTATTTACACCCTGATATAAGATAAATAAAGTTTGAAATCAATTCTTAATTGAACAATAAAAGAAGAAAGGTAAATAATGATTCATAAATTAAATCCCTGTTTATGATGACAGTTTTTCAGGAAGAGATGCCACGTAAAGATGCCATTAGAAAGTTCTGTCACCCTGACTTCCCTTAAACAAAATATTAAACAAAAGTGTGCATTTACCTGTGGTTGTGTCTCAGAAAATGCCACTTGGCCGCTGACTGTACGAATCAGATGGTCGGGTAGCATGGTACGCTCAACGATGTGGTCTTGAAGATGGTTAGTCCTATAAAGAGCAACACAATATAAAGAAGTGAAACTCAGCTGCTAAAGCAATATTGCATACTCATGATATACAATTTGTTGGTCCTTTATTTAAGGCAAGTGACCAAGAGCCAAAACAGTACGAAACAGCAAATTACAAAACAACATTCAGACATAGAAGAATAAAGCTGGGGTC
This sequence comes from Dreissena polymorpha, assembly GCF_020536995.1. Taxonomy (NCBI): domain Eukaryota; kingdom Metazoa; phylum Mollusca; class Bivalvia; order Myida; family Dreissenidae; genus Dreissena; species Dreissena polymorpha. Next base: position 52,662,499 of record NC_068362.1, read on the forward strand.
ATCGCCTTGGAATGGTCAATGCAAAGCACTGGGGGTTTAAACCCGTTTTAGAGCACTCAACTTGGCCCAGCAATATTCATGATACATTAAGTGTAAATAAAATTTAACATCATCGTGTTTTTTGCAACTCAAATTAAACACACCTCGAATTTGTTTGCAGAGAGACTGGTTAATTTGTTTTGAACTATAGCTGTAATAGGAAGAGTTGCTCATCCCATGTTATATAAAAACTGTTTGCTTGTCCATGGACATCATCTTCTCAAGGGAATAGTGAGCTTTTTTTATTTGTCCAAATAAACAATCTGATAAAAGACCTTTATGGGAATAATACTTTGTTTGGTCTACAAAATATACCGAAATTGTAAAGGAAAAAAACGGCATAAAAATTGAAGCTGCCCAGATGCAGTGACATAGTGTATATTACTTCTTACAGCAAAATACAGAACAAAACCCCTACCAAATAATGGTGAGGCAGATGTAACACTTGAGCTTAGAGTGACCTTGACATTCTGAACAAGTGACCCTACCGAACCCATGGCACGTGTCACAACTGAAACAAACAGAAGCATTATGTTAGTAGCTTATGAAAATAAACATTTGTTTTTATAGAACATTTTGCAGCTTTCCTCAGCATTTAAGCGCTACTAAGTTAAGTGGCCTGGCTGTTAATCCCACCCATGATCCTTAGAATTTTAAGAAAGCAATCTACCTAATGAGCTTTCCTTTTCAGTTTAAATCAATGTGGCGCACAGAAAAAAACAATACAATTTCCAAACTTCAGAGGGTCATACCTCTGTTACGTCTTTTTTTTATTTAAAAATAGTCTGTAATCACTACATTAATCCCAATTACTTGTACATTTTGTAAATTGAAAAGTGTAGGAGTACATGTATTTAGTTAGAAATTTGTCTGTCTACAGACAAAACACAAGCAGATGTCCAAGGTGAATTCAGTATACCATACTGTACTTTGATTTTTTTTATAATACTACGTTCAAATACGTTATCTTTTTACTGGCAGAAACATTAAACAAATATCAAACTCCCAATTTGAAGGAGGCAATACAATGTGCAACCTTCTTCTTCCATGCCCATGAGACCAGTGACAGCGCTCCCTCTCATATCAAAATTCTTCTTCCATGCCCATGACACCAGTGACAGCGCTCCCTCTCATACCAACCTCCTTCTTCCATGCCCGTGACACCAGTAACAGCGCTCCGTCTCATACCAACCTCCTTCTTCCATGCCCGTGACACCAGTTACAGCGCTCCCTCTCATACCAACCTTCTTCTTCGATGCCCGTGAAACCAGTAACAGCGCTCCGTCTCATACCAACCTTCTTCTTCCATGCCTGTGACACCAGTGACAGCGCTCCCTCTCATACCAACCTTCTTCTTCCATGCCCATGACACCAGTGACAGCGCTCACTCTCATACTAACCTTCTTCCATTCCCATGACACCAGTGACAGCGCTCCCTCTCATACCAACCTTCTTCTTCCATTCACATGACACCAGTGACAGCGCTCACTCTCATACTAACCTTCTTCCATTCACATGACACCAGTGACAGCGTAACTCTCAAACTAACCTTCTTCCATTCCCATGACACCAGTGAAATCACTCCCTCTAATACCAACCTTCGTCCATGCCCATGACACCAGTGACAGCGCTCCCTCTCATACCAACCTTCTCCTTCCATGCCCATGACACCAGTTAGATTGCTCCCTCTTATATCAACCTTCTTCTACCATGCCCATGACACCAGTGACATTGCTCCCTCTCATACCAACCTTCTTCTTCCATGCCCATGACACCAGTGAGAGCCCTCCCTCTCATACCAACCTTATTCTTCCATGCCCATGACACCAGTGACAGCGCTCCCTTTCATACCAACCTTCTTCTTCCATTCCCATGACACAAGTGACAGCGCTCCCTGTCATACCAACCGATACCGTAACACCAGGTACAGAGCACCTTGCAAACACAAGATACAAGCTGGTTATAGCCCTTGTCCACCAAACATAATTCTATGCAACTGAAAATTGGTATCACCCCTTTTGAAAGTAAACAAAATGTATTTGATTGATAACCTTGAAAGCAATAGGTTCGGATGGAATAATATACATGTCCCATCAGACTAATAAAATGTTTTGTAAGCTTGTCCTGACTAAGTATTTGGTAAGCCTTGACAGTGCAACTTCCATTTAGGTTTAGCCTAAAAACAAATTCAAGTATACTTTATATTACCGCGGTTTTCAGACCATAAAAAACGCAATCCAAGACACGATTAAGTGTACAGTGAAATGAGGGTTAGAGCAGTTTTTCAAAGGCAGTGTGATCAATTGGATTTATCATGTGGCTTCAAAATCAAAGTTGATTAGGATTCCCTCACTGGCTTTATAAATTACATAAGTAAGCTGTACTTATTCTGTTTCCAAAATTTATAATTGCAACAAGAAGGCAGCTTCACTTAACAAACATTTCCAATTACGGACAGATATTGTATCTTTCTTACCCTGCCACTTCCAAAACACATGTGACAGCGAATCCTTCCCATGGCTAAACACTTGTGACATGGCTGGAAACAATTCAAGAGTTTTAATGCAACATGATTAGTTTTGTCTATCTTACCTCCAACAAAATACCAATTTTCTAAGTCTATGGTATATGCTTACAATGTTTTATTTGATATTTGCTGCAGTACTGGATTCAAACGTGCTTACATCCAGTAAGTAAAATCACAGTTTATTTACAAATCTTGAAAAAGTATGTTACAGCTTTTACATCAGCCTTCAATGAAAACAAACTTTCAAAGGTTCAAGAAAACCTTTATTGGCAAATCAGCTGATTTTCTGTCTTTAATATTAAGAGCACACTTTTGTCCTGAGTATGGCCAGCTTCTTGTTCAACCAATGTTATCCTTTATTGTACCAATTCTTATATTCTAGACTCACAACTCTTCTATACTGTATATATACTTATTTAGTAGACAGGCAAACAGCGAGAAAATATGTCCAAAATTAAAAAAAAATCAGATTTGTTTCCAAGTTAAGCGCAGGTTTTTGTATACTTCATGTTGTATTATATCACATTGATAGACAAAGTATCTAAAAATACTGATCATTAAAAAGTGTGCTGCTAATGTCAAAAGTATGAAGCTTATATTTTATGATGTATTTTCATTTGATTGATATGACATAAGTTATTGGATTAAATACAATAGTTAACCATTAAAGCACAAGTTTAGAAGACCCAATTCAAGATTTCATTGAAGACCCTTCTCAACATGAATAATACTTGACCCATTTAAAAAATGGTAAGAATATTACTGCAACTGCAGGCTTACTTTGACAGAAGCTGTGTGTGGGACTTCAATGGATGTTTTCTGGTTCTGGAACACCGCTGGGGGCGTGGCCGGTATGTCCCAGGGTCCGGGGGCTGGGCCGTTGTGGGGGCCATCAATCACCTGACCTGTGAGAACAGGAAGCTTGATAATACAAACATTTCATGTCAATTATCACTCACTGAGGAATCTTACTGATACACAAATGTAAATGAAATACTATCGATCCTGTTGGCATACTTTTTCTTACCTGATATAAAAGTGATCTTATGGATACAAAAAATCATGCGAAATATTTTTTATTGATACATCATTACTCACGTGAAATAATTGTACTCTTATTTAAACACAATTTTTGCACAAGGAATTACCCAAGCAATCCTTGGATTTGCATTCAAGCTCTCAATCAACTCAGCAAACTAGCATTTCAAATACTTACCAATATAAGGTTCATAGGCCCAGGTTGTGGATCGTGCTTCCCCAAATGTCTCCAATGTATACTGAAACAAACAAACAAACAAAAAGGTAACCACAGTTAGACCACTGCAAGTCTCAACATAAACCATGGGCCCAACGGTCTAGTAAATTGCAGTTTGGGCTTGTAGAATGCTTTTTGTCCAGCTAGCCTGTTTACTGTAATAGCAGAACTATTGAGATCAAATAATTAACGAGAATATTCCATTTGTTTTATACCAAGCTAAAGAAACATGATTAAATTATTTGTTGTTTTTTGTAATCAGCAAACTATGTTGATTTGATTTTAACAGTTTAAAAGCCATGTATAATATAACCATGTATAAGATTCACAAATTGTTGTTTGTTGGTTGATTAAATTATTGCTACACAAATCTAATTTGATTCACTTTAAGATCTGAAAAATATTTTGCAATGAAATAAGAATCAGGTATTGTTTTTGCTTGGTACATAGTTGCAGGGATAAGAATGGTTAATAACCAGCTGTTTCAGGTCCTTTGACCTCTAAGTCTGATTATGACCTTAAAATTATCTGCCTAAATTAAATGACACTGTTAAATAATTATTATTTTGTGGGACAGAATTTTTTGTAAATTTCATGGGTTGACATATCAACAAATTCAACACAAACACAGGGAAAAATGACCAACCCAAACTGCTTGTCATTTACCAAAATAAACAAGATGTGTTTGTGAAACACTATGTCCCTCATATATTTGACCTTTGACCTTGAAGGATGACCTTGACCTTTCACCACTCAAAATGTGCAGCTTCATGAGATGACATGCATGCCAAATATCAAGTTGCTATCTTCAATATTGCAAAAGTTATCCCAAATGTTAAAAATTGCTGCAAACAAACAAACAAACAGACAGGGCAAAAACAATATGTCCCCCAGCATAGACTGGGAGACATAAAAATCCACAATATTACATGTCCACAAAAAAAGTAATTTTTATAAAAACCTTGAAATTTAATGTGGAAAACTATAAATGATTTTACAGTAAATTATAAAATTGCAGTGCTTGAAAGATGAAAAACATATACATGTACAGATAATATGGCAGACAAGTGTTTTATGATGGGAATAAATTGCCAAAGGTAGAATGATGCTGAACAAGAGTTTAACTACTGGTTCAGCGTTGAGACATTTTCTTCTTATCCATTGAAAGACTAAGTCTCACAACACTTGTGATTTAGGTTTTAAAGTTCATTATTTCAGTTTTTCATTAAATATTTGCACAACTAAATTTAATTTCAAAAGATAATTACTCTATTTGCGTGGAGGGGAAGTCCTGCAGAGGGGAAGCAAAAAGAAGCAGAGCTTAGCATCTAGCTATTACCCTCTAAATATTTTACCCTCTAAATCTGTAGCCCTCTAAATCTATTGCACCTCTAAATAGTTTGGCCTCTAAATCTATTGCCCTCTATATCTATTGCCCACAAAATATGTTGCCCTCTAAATCTTTTACCCTCTGAATATATAGCTCCAAATCTTTTGCCCTCTTATTCTATTGCTCTCTTAAAATATTGCCCTCTAAATCTTTTTCTACCTTAAGTTTCCTACTTTGTGGATGGATAAAACAATCTCAGCCATAACTTACATGGAAGGCGCTGGTAGCTATGAGGTCATTAAAAGTCAGGTTAGCAGCGGCCCCTTTCCCGTAACAGCAATTTTCTGCAACGTGTTGAAGAAGTGCCTGGCGAGCCTCATGCTCATCGATTCGTGGTAAACTAACAAAAAGAGCAGAGAAAGACCCCTTTGTGGAAGTGTGGTACAAGCACATTAAACTCTGTGCACCATACATTTTCTGTATTAATTATTATTGGAAATGCATTTTAATTCTTTAAAAATGAAGAAACAATAAACTTATCACAGAAGAGGAGCAATTTCCAACTAAGAGGCGTTTTTTCCTACTCGTGTAACTCCTCCCTCTTAGGCGGTTCTCTCACAGTCGCCTCAAAGGTAGGAGGCTGCAACATTGCACCATCAAACCCAATGTTGGAGTAACCCACCACTGAGTCCATATTCTCCAGGGGCAGTGCAGATGGCGCAGTGGTCACTGCTTTGGGATTGTCCTCCATGTCTGTGTCCGGTGTAGGCCCTTGCGACTGGACCTGAACAATCACCTGGCATCCCTAGAAGTGTATGTATACTATAGGGTCAGTGATTTCCAAAGATATTCAAGTAAGTTTCATCCATCTTGGGAAAGTATCTTGGTTACATAGGAAATTCATGATATTAAATCTTCAAAATCAGGAAACCTTCTTATTGCTAAAAAACTATGCAAAATTACAATTTAAAACAAATTAATATGAATGTAACAGCAACAATTATTTAAATTTCAGTATAAAATAAAAGCCTATCAGACACATGTTCTTATTAGATCAAACTCCTGTCAGACACATGTTCTTATTATATCAAACTCCTGTCAGACACATGTTTTTATTAGATCAAAAGATTAATTTTTTGCTCAGAAAAATCCAGTGCCCTGGGCGGGATTCGAACCAGGGACCTTCTTATCCCTAGACCAGCATCTTACCACTAGTCCACTGTCCCCACCTGTAAGACAAATGTTCTTATCAGATCAAAGTCCTGTCAAGAGCATGTTCTTATAACATCAAATTCTTGTCAGACACGTTCCGTTACATAAAATTGTTGTCAAATTTATATTAGATCAACTTCTTGTCAGACTCATGTTCTTATTAGATCGAATTCTTGTCAGACATAGGTTTGTATAAGATCAAATTCATGCTAGACACATGTTTTTATTAGATCAAATTCTTGTCAGACACATGTTTTTACTAATCAAATTTATGCCAGACACATGTTCTCTTTAGATCAAATTCTTGTCAGACACATATTCTAATTAATAGATCAGATTTGTGCCAGACACATGTTCTTATTAGATCAAATTCTTGTCAGACCCTGAGTAAATCAGACAGACTTGCCTACTGTTTGAATGTAAACTTGTGAAAATGTCTTGTCAAATATTTAAAGTGTCCACCTTTGTCATACAATTTGTCAAATATTTGTGAATGTCTGACAGGTTTAGAAGAGTTTTAAGGCTGCATTTTGTTTACATGCTTCATAAAAAATTTGGCAAATTTTGAGGTTTGGAGCTCCTTACAGCCTGTTTGAATCCCGAATAAGATACATTTTTATTTAACCTCTTAAAGGCGGTTAGATTGGTGCAGTTTCAGATATAAAAAATTGTTATTGCCCAATTAAATAGACAACAACTGACTGCAAAAGCTCACTCTTTGCTGAAACAGTTATTTTAATATAAATAAATATGGTTTCAGTACAATTAATTCAGTTGTGTTTTGTAATCAAATACCTTGCCCCTGTGGTGGTCCCCCTTGGTACTGGCCTGGATGTTGCCCCTGTGGAGGGCCCCTTTGGTACTGACCCTGTAGCGGGCCAGAGGCATATTGCCCCTGTTGAGGGGGCTCCCCTGGGTAGGATCCTGCAGGAATTACCCCTTGGTACGAGGGGCCCCCAGCAGTGTATGGTGTTGAGCTAGGGTACCCTTGATTCATGCTTGGTCTGGAAAAACAAATATACATGATTTATATCATATAATACTGTGGCTAATACTTGTGAACTCAATAATGAATACTTTTCTTATAAATAGAGTAAAGTGAAGGCTTTAATTGTATAAAGTAGATTTTTTCGTGCAAAAGAAAATTACAGTTTCAACATTGCAGACATACTATTTTATCGATTTAACCAGATTCCCGTCCAAAAAACATCTTTTTATCATATGGGTAGTTAAAACCTTTCACACTTAGAAGCAAAGTAAAACGATCACAGCCTGCGAGTAACCCGCTGTCTGTTCAGGTTTTATGCTCTTTGTTGCTCATCAGTATCTTATTAAGGGTTAATACATGCATCAAGGTCAGTTGCAGGTTTAGACTGGTGAGCTATACATCTTCCAATAGAGAAATAACACACATTTGGGTTGAAAAAATGCCCTTAAGAACTTTAAAAAAAATTGTCTGTTTCCACTTACATGACTATTCTTAATTTTTAATGACACATCCTAAACTTATGTTGTTAATTCAGGCTGAGTTTTCTATAATGTTTGCTACTTTGGATCATATTTCCAAATAAAAAGAAAGAGGAAACAACGTTTTTAAAGTTCCGCAGGCTTCTTTACTTGGTGGAAACACTTTTGATATTAAATACCTACAAAGTATTTTATTTAGGCCTAAAATAAAAAAAAGTTTAACTGAAATTGATATGTTTAGCAAACAAACCAATTTGTGTCTCAATGATATATCACCACCCAGTTCAACCCAAGAGCTGTCAGAAGACAGCGCGCTTGACTTTTCGAGTGTTTGACAATTTAACATAAGCCATCATGGGGAAATTGTTCATATTCAATAAGGTCAAGGTTATATAGTAATATTCTAACTGGAAGAGGACCATAATTGAAACATATTGATCACATATGTTTTTAAAAAGTGGTACATTATAGACGATTCTGAGTTCAGGTATATATTCCACAATCTATTGAACATTTGTAAAGACATAAAACAAACTAATAAGATTATATTTCAAGTTTGATAGCAATAGCTTGGGTGTCTTTCAAAAATAAAATAATAACAAGATGTGTTTGTGAAACACTATGTCCACATATATTTGACTTTTTACCTTGAAGAATGACCTTGACCTTTCACCACTCAAAATGTGCAGCTCCATGAGATACACATGCATGCCAAATATCAAATTACTATCTTCAATATTGCACAAGTTATGGCAAATGTTAAAGTTGGCGCAAACAAACACAGCAACAAACCAACAAACCAACAGACAGGGCAAAAACAATATGTCCCCAACTATAGTGTTGGGGGACATGTAAATAAATATTTGTGTTTTTTAACCATGTTTCAAAAAAAACAAATCTTTTTGTGTTGGGGGTATAGAGAGGGGGAATAAAGTGGGGGTGTGGTAATTTATGAGATGAGATGCGTGGTGGATGGTTTGGGTGGAGTCCATTGTTGTATGTCAGGAAAGTGTGTGTTTTTTTTCGAAGTATAAATCAAATCTAATCCTAAATAAAGAAGTTAAGCAAAAATTATTTATTTGACCTTGAGATTCAAGGTTGTTCAAAGGTCAAGGTCGAATTGACCTTGCCAGGTACAGTACCCTCATGATAGTAAGAAAGTATTTGAAGTTTGAAAGCAATAGCCTTGATATTTTAGAAGTAAAGTGCATATAAACACAACATTTAACAAAATATTTAAAGTAACTAAGTCAAAAAAGGGCCGTAATTACGTCAAAATGCCAACCAGAGTTATGAAACTTGTCCTGTACAGTCCCCTTATGATAGTTAGCGAGTGTTCCAAGTCTGAAAGCAATATAGTAGAGGCTGTGGAAGGGTATACCCAGACAAAATTGGAACAGATTTGAAACTTATATTTCCTGAAAGGTTAAAGCTTGTAGATTCTTAAATAACAAAGTTCCCCTAAATTCCCATCCGGGAAACCTCAGAATCCAAGATGGCGTCCAAGATGGCGTCTATTTTGATACTATTAGCACTTATAAGATTATTTCTTTAAAAGTATAACTCTTGTGTGCATAAATCTTTAGAAATAAGGATTTAATAGCACACTTCTACAAATCGCTTGTTATGGCGCCAATATGGCGTCCATTTACTTAACAAGGCTTTTTTCTAAATTATTTTAACAATTTACAGTATTTTATTGTGAAAATTGTTGCCCACATTTACATAATGTCACAACAATAACATGTTCGCACTTTTCGTTTGTTTTATCAACTTGAAAATCCACTATGGCGTCCAAAATGGCGTCCAACATGTCTGCAATGTTCCTCAAATGACCTGTTCTTATATTATATAATAATTTTCGTTCTATTTCGAAGTGGAAATTATCATTACAATATACATAATGTCAAAATTAAAGTTTCAACTTTAATATTTTTGACTGAATTCAGGTATGTACAACGTTTCAGGTATGTTATTACAGAAGTGGGTGGGGTACCGTTTATTTTTACGACATACAATTAAACAATCTTTTATTGCTTAAAATGTATCGTTTTTATATATAGTTCAAGTACATTTTAATTGAAAATACACTTACTTATACTTGCATCATAAAGAGTCAAGATATATACTACATTAGTCTATCAGAGATCATTACCCTTTAAAACATATCATAGAATAAAGTATACTTTCTAAGCACATACTCCTTCAGAGTTTCAAAAGCAATAATGTTTAATTGCACCATTTTAATTAGTCTATTAATATTTGAAAAAAAAGAAGAAAATTTGGTATTACATACTTATTAAAGTAATTCATTCTAAATGAAGGTGATTACAAAATGTCAAAACCATAGAACTCTTATCATATTTGAAATTGTGCAATAAAGTCATGAATCCAAGTTTCAGTTCCAACACATGAACCAATTAACCTTTCTTTGAATTAACGACTCTGTCTGAATCCAACTATAATGTACGTATATAGACACCGTTTACTCCACTGATATCTCAGATTGGTTTGTCCATGATCCATCACAATGTTTACAGACAATACTGCATTTTAGTCCAAGTTTTCTGAACGTACATATTGGATTGGCAGTCCAGGTTCATCATTTGTTGGCTCAAGGCATTTGAATAGTCTGGGGTTCTGTAGCTCTTATCAGAAGGTTCTGAAATTTGAATCAAGTGCAGCTGTCGTGCAAGGAACAACTTTACGAGCACAAAATCATGAATTTGTTCAATACATAGCTGACAATGTAGACCATAATATTTGTACGCTGGATGGGTCAACCACTTTCCATGGAATGGGAATAATTGCAACCATAACACTAAAAGTTGAAACAAGTCAAATCATTCCGCGCATCAAGGTAACACGTGAAGATGTTCTTGAAGTTGGAAAAATAGAAATTCATTTCTACAAACAAAAACAAACAATATGAAAGAGATGATATTCAGAGAGCTGGCAGATTTTACTGACATTGAGACATCTGATGCAGAGTTTGAATTTCTCTTAAAAATCATTCGTCCACTGAAACTGCAGTTCCCAGGATGGTCTAGAATAATGCAAATGGTACAGAATGGAACACATCCAGGAGAGTCATCTATCATGTTTATGCCTATGATTAATATGAGTGCAAGTGAAATGTCTTGTATCTACTTAACATTTCACTTTGTAGCACTGCAATCAAAATCATGGGATACAACACCAGTCCTTACTTTTGACCAACCTTTGTACTGGAAAGCTCTTAGCATAGTCACAAATGAGCCAAGTGAAAGTTAAATAAAATCTGTTGTGTTAAGATTAGGCGGGTTTCACAGTGAGGTGAGCTTCCAAGGCTGCATCGGGAGAGAGTAGAAAACTCAGGTCTGAAAGAACTTTGAGGGACTATATATGCAGAGAATACAGTAGGTCATATGCTTAGTTGAAAAGCTGTAAATAGGGCAGTAAGAGGCCATTCCTTGTAGACCATGCACTGCAATCTGTATTGTTTGCAAACATGAAAGGACAGCAGACTGATCCCCGAGACTTAAACAATAACCCTTCGATTTAGACTGATCCCGGTAATGAGAACGAGGAGGAAACAACCGTCGAAGATGACATATACAAGATAATTTGAAGATGAAAGACATTATGCAAACAGTTCTAAATGAAAAAAAAATCCTGACGCACTTATTAATAACAGTACAACACAAGACTTCATATGGAAAGATATGAAAATGTTAAAGCAAACCTGACACAATTTAAAACTTCTAGACTTTGGTTGCAGTATATGGAGATGGTACAGTATATATACTGAAATTGTTTCTTAAGGCAGAACAAATGGTAAACTGGAGTCGACACCTAAAAGCTATTCAGAAATTGTTGCCCTTTTTCGCGATGGATATCATGTGGTTTGAAGATGCAATTGCTATTGGAGAGGTCTTTTGACAGATCTAGTGATTGAACAGGTGTTAATGCGAAGCATTAAATCAGTGGGGGGTCTGACGCGAGGACGCGGTATAACGGAAGCTCAGAGAGCACATTGGTTACTTTCTGTTCCTGCAACAGCTGAAATAAATCGTGCAATGCAAGACTTTACAGATCAGAAAATGGACACAAGTGAAAGAAGCGAGAATTGAACGAGACGAAAAAGACAAAAACACGCTTGAAGAATTTCTAAATGAAAGGAATCCCTTTTCAGAAGAATCTCATTTAAGAAACATTGAAACAGGTGTTATAGCAGACAAAAATGTAAATGCAGATATTGCAAAAGAAGTGGGCAAAATATATTAAAAACCATGAAGGATCAGATAATACAAGAGTTCAGTTTTAAGAGAAAAAATCAAGTTATAACAATGGGTACAAAAGACAGTGTAAATGTTAATGGTGAGTAGTTGAACGTTGATCCACAACTTTTATTCTAAAGGCTTATAACTGTAGCTGACAGCTCTCAAGATGATGTAGATGGTATGTTTAAATATGAACTTTCTGGGAATCCAACCTTTTTATTCGAACCATCTGGCTTATTACGCGCAGCAGAGAAACCATTACTGGCAAATTCCATATGGGAACAAGGGGTTTGTGATGTAGATGAAATGTAGACAATTTACAATACGTGTTGGATGGTGGCTCATTAATAAAAAAGATTCCATGGACCTGTGGAGAGACATTTAACACAATTTGTTTGCACTATTCAAACTATGTATTAAGGCATAATGGTAGGGCATGTTTTGTATTTGATGGATATGGTGGCAGTGCATCAACAAAAAAATGTGACACATGAGAGGAGAACTTAAGATATTATAGGAGAAGAAATAAAATTTGATGACAAAACTCGGTTCAAGACTAAGAAAATGTCTGTTTTGTCAAATGTTGAAAAACACACAGAGATTCGATAATTAATCTACTATGTAAACACATTGAGGAGATAGAAATATGTGTTGTCAATGCCAAGAGTGACGTACTAATAGTTGAAACCGCCGTAAAGTATGCCTTAAATGTGCCAACAGTTGTAGCAGGTAAGGACACAGATTTGTTGGTTTTAGTATGTTATCATACTGACCAAAATGGAAATAACATGTATTTTATATCAGACCCGAAGAATTACTTGAAAAAGAAAAAGATATGGAATATAAGGACACAAAATGTATAAGCCATATACAATTGCAGACTCTTGCCATGTGTTCATGCTTTCAGTGTATTCGATACAACATCACACATATTCAGTATTTGTAAAGGGGAAGTTTTCAAAAAAATGTTTATGGATACTAAATTTAAATCGCAGGCAAATGTTTTTATCAGTCAGAATTCTTCTCATGATGAAATAGAAAATGCTGGTGAACAATCATTTAAGTGCGTGTATAATGGTAAAAAGAATAAGATAGCTTAAGGTACAGAAAATTCATTACGAAAACAGCAACAGGTACATGTGTTGTACAACTCAAAACTTTACCCCGACGCAAGCAGCTGGAAAAATATCACAGCTTTAGAGTGTATCGTCAAGTAAAAACTTTGATTGGACATCAAACAAACCCTCTAGAGTGGCGTAGGTGTAAAGTTATAGTGACAAATTTGTTCCAATAAAAACTGATCTACCTGCTGCACCTGAAAGGTTGTTGAAAATAATTAAATGTAATTGTAAAACAAACTGTGATACAAAGAGATGCTCCTGCAGAAAGCATGGGCTTGTGTGTTATAATGCACACGAAAGTGTTATAACTACCAGAAACGGAGGCAAGTACATGTAGCTAATGAAGCAGTGAAACAACCTCTTATTTAATGAAAACTACCTATTTAAACCTAAGAAAACAATCCCTTGAAGTCTAAGATTAGTGTTTTCAATAAATTTTGACGAGAGTTGAAAAAGTTTGTTAGTCGGCACAACGCATGCGCAATGATCAACAGAAGTGTGATATTGAAAAGAAATTATCTTTTTTCCTTAGAAATGCATGTGTTTTGAAAATGTTGACATTTGTGTAATGTAATGTATGTTAGGTGTAATTATGTTAAGTATATTACGTATCAAATTGATCATATAGATTTGAAACTTAACATTCATATACACTGTATTAAAGATATTAACTTAACTATAACTGCATGGTCTCCACTAAACGTTATATGGGTTAAAAGCTGAAAGCAGGGCAGATTGTATTTTGGCTTTATCCAGATATTTTGTCTTTTGAAATGAAACCAATTATTTTTGACAAGATATAAAAGTATTTTTTATATATATTAAGTGTTTTCTGATATAGATGAGAACAATATTTAAATGTTATTAACATGAAGTCTTTAACTGATCATTTATCACAAAGTTTTAATAGAAATTCTCATAAAAAAGAAGTCTTGATTTTTATGTAAGTGGGTGGGGTATTGTTATATTTAACGGCAGATTAAAAAAAAAAGTACCTGTTGTATTTTAATATTTTTTAAATGCAGATATGTTATCTGAATATATCACATGTGTCAAAATAAAGGAGACATACTTTATTCCATGTGTAGTCATTTTATACTACCGGGTAGTTTTTGTTCTGATAAAAGGATTCCAAAGATATTTTCTGTTGAAAACCGGTGCCCTTAAACATAACCCGTTTTCATAAAGTTCCAATGGCTGCTGTCTTTGATAACCAGCGATTGACCCATCAGAGTTTTACTTGTTCTCTACTACAGTATTTATATGATATGTTCATCAGAATGCACACCATACTCTTTAAAACGAAACTTCTTTGTGTTAAAACAGGCAGTTGCCTTCCAAAATTGTTATTGTGACCTTCAATTTGATTTTGACCTTAACCTCAAGTATGACAACAAAAAATGATAAAATGTATTGATCTAATGTCAATAAGTTACAGGAGTATTTATGTTTCAATTCTCAATCATATATTTCGAGAATTCAAATTTACGATTTTCCTCTATTTCTACATAGTTAATGGCGGCCATCTTGGAAGCCACTCTGGCTGTTACCTTGGTAACCAGATATTGCTTTACGTCCAGCTGAGAAACAAGTTTTACTTGTACTCTACTACCGTAAAGATTATTATATCAAAATGCACCATTTACTCTTGCAAACGTAACTTCTTTGTGGTAAAATGGGTAATTTTCTTCATAATTTGACCTTTGACCTTTAATATGACCTTGACCTCAAGTATGTTGACGACAGGTGATAAAATTTTCTTATCTAATGCCAATAAGTCACACGAGTAATACTATTACTAATCATACCTTTCAAAAAGTGATATTTCTGATTTTACCCCTGATCTTAACTTATGGCGGCCATCTTGGACGCCATCTTAGATTCTGAGGTTGCCCGGATGGAAATTTTCGGGAACTTTGTGAATTCAGAATCTACAAGCTATAACCTTTAAGAAAATCTAAGTTTCAAATCTGTTCTAATTTTGTCCGGGTTAAGACTGATTTTGGGTTCTACAGCCACTACTAATAGCTATGATACTTAAGGAGTAAAATTGACCAAACACAACACTTAACCAAATTTTCAATTTTATAAGTATAAAAGAGGCCATCATTCTGTCAAAATGCCAGTCAGAGCTACATAACTTTGCTTGCATAGTCCCCTTATGACAGTTAGTAAGTGTTGAAGTATGAAAGCAATAGATTTGATATTTTAGGAATAAAGTGAACCAAACACAAAACTTAACCAAAATTTCAATTTTCTAAGTATAAAAAGGGGCATAACTGTAAAAATATTGCTGACAGAGTTATGCACCTTGACCTACACAATTGTCTTGTTGCCATAAAGAAGCGTTCCAAGTTTGAGTTAACTATCTTTGATAGTGTGAAAGTTATTTGACTTTATAAAAAACTTTAACCATCGCCGACGCTGGGGCGAGTAGTATAGCTCTCTTTTTTCTTCGAAAAGTCGAGCTAATAAAGCTAATATCATAACAAGGAAGCTAATTGATTTTTTCCTTTAAATAAGACACAAAATTAAATAGTGTACACAAGCTAGTGAACATAGGTACATTTTGGTGCAATCATATTAAATATATACCATGTATAGCCCACAATTGAGAAAACATGATGCTAGATAAGTGCATAAAAACCAAGCAGGCAATTAATTCTCCTAAACACTTCAGTTTCAATTTGAAGATTAAAATAAAGAGTCTTCTGCATTAATATGTTCCCTTTTAATAAAAATTTTTTTTAGTTTTAAATGTATAAAAAGGTTGAAAAATAATGTCCCAACCTTGATCCAAGTATTGGTTTCTTCTCATCCATCTCTTTAAACAGCTTAGGCCCTCTTTAAATCAAGCAACTTTATACCAACTATCCTGCCTTCAATCTACCAGTAGGTAAACAACTAAACTGCAGCCTGTTTAGGACTGTAAAGATGAAGACGTGGTTATAAAAAGCTGAAATGTAACTTTAACTCTTTTGAACCCGGCTGAAAAAATGTGTAAAAATCATACAACCAGGAAGTTTGGCACTCTGCAAAATGTACGAGCTATCTTATTTCAGGCAGATATTTAGTATTCATTTTGTTCATGACTTTAAAAGGCTATTATACATTTTGTATTTTTTCTAATCTGTTACACATACGTTTTTAAGGTAAACTTTACACAATGACTTAACCAACCACACATAATGTTAGGAACATAATAATTTAAGTAGGCCTTTTCTCAACATGTTTATGTCTTGTGACTTTGATACTGCTACAGTGACCCCAGATAAATTTAGGTATTACAGCTGGATACTGAGGTGTGTTAATATTATTTTACAATATTATTTCAATATCAACTTACATTTGCACCCTTAACAAAACATACTTCGCCACAGACAAGTCCACAATATACATGCTACATTTTAAATAGTAGACACAAGACAAAGGGCCATAATTTAGGCAAATCTAGTTGCCGCTTAAATATATTACTTGTCTACGTACACATTAAGGTCATCCATAGTTGGTTTCAATTGAAAAAAATTCAGAAATCCACAAAGCAGTTAGAGAATTTTGGGACTATATATTCCACAAAGCAGTTAGAGGATTTCAAATTTTGAAACAAACATAATTTTGGAACTATATATTCCATACAGAAAAACAAACATTAAAAGGCTCTGTTTATGCCGACACTCGATCATCGCAGCCATTACATTCCTTCCTTTCTTACCATCATCTACACAGTCATTAAATGTATTGCCCTATAAAAGTTGGAACGTGATCCACCCAGTAACTAAAGAGGAAGTGAAATTAAGTTACTTTTTTTTAGAACAAGCACATCCACATAGTAAAACAGTAAATCTTAGCAACCAATCAGAATGGCTGATACTATAAGACAATTGTACATGAAACAGATTACTGCTGGGAGGTACGTATAGCCAGTATTTTGTCAAAACACTGCAAATTTAAACGCAGTTTTTTGTTATGTCCAAGAATTCACATGTAAATGTAACTATAGATTGAAATATAACACATGTGTGTTTTTGTATTTGTTTACTTTCAAAGTTATGTATTCATTAATAAGAGGGCTGATATTAAGGGAAGACATGCTAGAAAAAAAATCAAAAATGTCTTTTATTAATGGCTTTATTTGAGTTTGTATTATTGATGCATGCACATTTTCTATACTTTAGTAAGCGCTATAAAGCAGGCCCGTAGCCAGGGTTTTGAAAAGGGGGGTGCACATTTTCCCATCAACAAATGTTATTGAGCAACGAAGTGATGTTCCCCTCCTGCAATCAGGGGTTTGAAGGTCCTCCCCCTAAAAACATTTTGAAAATGAAACATAAAACACTGCATTCTGGTGACCTTTTATCTGTATCTAGAGACTGAACTTATAGAGCATTTTTATATGCAATTTCCCTTTCATGGACCATACTCAGTGACTGATTGACATGTATATGATTTAACATACATGTATTTCCCATTACCATTTTTTATTTACCATCTTTATTGACCAGTAACGGAAATACACTATATTATACGGCCTTTAACCCTACACTAGTATGTGCGCACATACTTTGTTAAAACTTATGCAACAACACATTTATAGAAAGTAAAATTAACAATAAGAACAGGGTTTTTTTATATGATTTTGGGGAAAGTGCCTGGCCTTTTTTTGAGGGGAAGAAAATAGTGCAAAAGGCCGGAGTTTGATGAAAAAATTTAGCAAAACACTGGATTTGGGGGAAAATACGGAAAGTCTTATTAATCAATTTACATATTTTACTGTTTTTAAAGCAAATTGAATGCAGCAGATAATTTAATTATGCAACATTTTTCTATTTTTCTGTTTTCTACACTGGATCAGGTTAACTTATATCTTTAAAGGTTAAACAAATAAAACAAAATTGGGGGGGGGGGGGGATGAAATCTAGGGGAAAATTAACCAACTGAGAGAAAAAAAATCAGGGGGGAAAAGGCAGTTTTTCTGCGGGTCACAAAGAAGGAAAAAAAACCTGAAGAAGGATAGAAAATATCATTATTTATTGGAATCTGGATAAAATTAGTGTATGTTACCATTCCAAAATTTTACCATTCATAAGTCAAGCAAATTAAAAGGACATATTTGACTTTTTTCAAAACAATTGTTTGTCTGCTACTATAAATAGTGCCAGAGGCATAGCATTGCTCTAAATGTGCTAAAAGTGTATTGTACAAAAAAACACTGTTTAACAAAACTGGGTCATCTCTTATATGCATCAATACCAGGGTGCAGGATCACGTGACTTTGTTAATGGAAGTCAACACACCGTCAAGTGCTGCTTTTTTCCAAATAATTTTGTAAAACAATTTTTCTTAAGAATTTCAACTAGTGCATAAAAGATAGATTTTTAAGCTGTGCATGTCAATGTGAAATACATCAGAATTACTTTAAATAATAAGCATGTGCTCTTTTTTCAATTTTTTAATTTACACTGCACAAATATCCTTCACGCAAATTGAATTTTTGTCACCGATTTCAGAATTAGTCTCAAGGATCGGCTGAAACTGCAAGAAAAACTGACTTTTATGCACTAAAGATCTTTGCAAATGTATTTCAATAACATGACATATTTGTAAAAATACAGTTCTGAACGGTGTGTTTACATTCTGTCCATTCCGTGTGTAAATACGGTTTACCTGAAAACCAAGCTGATTCTGCACCCTGAATACTAAACAGAAACAAAATGGTATAACTGGTTACTTATACTTTTGTCAACTATTTTAACAAATTAGTTATCTGTTCTCGAAAAAAAAATTCAGAAACATATAAATCTTAAGGCTTCATAACGACCCTATAACCACAAACTACTGGCTCTTTGGTCTCAAAGTCCTTAACAGTATTTGCCAGGACATTGAAAAAAAGGATGTATTTGCCCATTATGCTCAAGATCCGTTACAATTAATGAACATTAAACATAAACGTCAACCTGATCAAATGTTATAACGGTTTAAATTCATTATAACAGCATAGATCCTCTCACATGTTGCTGTCAAAACTTCTATTGATTTCAGCAATTCTAAGGTTAAAAATTGTAAATAAAAATCACGGTCTATCTTGGAAATGACTTCATAGAGAAATTTAATTATATGGTGACCTGTTCGTAGCCTATTGAATTCAACATTATTGTAACACTTAAATACGAAGACTCACTGGATTCAGGGAAAAGATAAATAACCGTTTTTGCGTTGAATAAAGTTGGGTGCCATTTATCGTACACGTTTTTTTTTACTTGTCAAAAAACATTGGGTGGAAACGCACCCAACGCACCCCCCCCCCCCTGGCTACAGGTATGTAAAGGTAACCTCTAGCCCACATATTTGATAAGAACACAAGTAATGCTCATGAAACAGTTTTGCGAACATAATAGCAGACTTGAATATTGAAGTTCCTCTGCCTCTGGTAACAATGTCTGCATATTCCCAAGTAGCCTGAAAATGTGATGTCATACCCTAACCATCTTGTTTAACTAGTGGCAAAAAGGGCCACCTTGTATTACATTAAGGTGTAGCTCAATATTACCAGAAAAGATTAAATTTTATGGAAATAATGTTGCATTTTATTGCAAACATACAAAAATTATATTTTTTTCTACATCTGTGAAATTTTAGGGATCAGATTTGACCTCACTAAAATGGTGACCACGCCTTAATAAATCCTAAATATTTTTTTCGCTGAGGTAAGATACAGTCTTAAATTGAATAGTGTTACTTTTCTTTTAAAAAAACACCCTTCCCGATGATGTATAACACTTGATAGTTTGATGAAAGAGAAAATTTAGCCTGTCTGTGTTAACTCTGGTGTCTGCAATTTCAAGACAATGAGTTTGCATTTAATTCGCTGACTTAACACATCGCTGAGCATTGAAATACGCATGCATATATTTTTTATTGAGCTTTACATAAAAAAACAACAAATTAAATGCCTTACCATGCATTTCATAAGCTAAATTTGGGGGGTTTACCTCAGCGTTTCTACATATTTTTATCTAAACATTTGCAATTTTATAATCAAGGGGAGTAACTTGCGTTGCTTTGGTTACACAACACTAAATTCGTTGATCCTAGTCATACCGGTAATCGAAACGCCGTCGGTCTGGGTATTTGATGGAAATCAATTGCTAGGTTACAATATTTAACGTACACGAAGACCTTCTAGTTATAGTTTATTTTACTATAGCCAAAAGTAATTTAAAAATCAAACCCATGAAAAAGGTTGTTAAACATTTGATTTTTATTAAAGGTATGTAAATACAGACTTTAAATAAGAATTAAAAGTGAGAAATCCTGAGTTCCAACTGGGAAGTGAAAAAGGGTCTCCAGATTGGTAACCAGACACATCGCTCAAGAGCTAGCCCAGCAGCATGGCTGTTGAAAGTGACCTTATTTCAATACACTCCTTCCCCTCTTAATGTTTTGTCTTGCATTCGCATGACCCTCCCTGAAACCATTACTCTGACCCATTTACTTATTCACGGTTGGTGTATTCTTTGTTTTCATTAAAGTTAAAACTCATGAGTTCCAAAGGGGTGGTTGAACCAGGGTCTCCTAAATAGTAACCAGACACTCTCACTGCATCGCTACAGAGCTAACCCAACACTAAACAAAACACTATTTTAAAATATATATTTACATTCTGGAAGTGACCTTATTTCATTACAGACAATTCATTCAATATATTAACATGCTGGTGCTTTAAATAAAATGTTATTAATGTATTAAAAATAAAAAGTATCTTTTAAGATAAACAGGCTAAATCATTAAAATCATCCAGGGACTTGTATTAACTCTGGAAATTGCACATGTAAGTTGTTAACAATCATTAGAATTTCACTCATATCCATGCATGCAATTATAATCAATATTATAAAGGGAATCTAACAAATCCATTTATTCGGGATTTTAGAAACATGTTTCCTGTCTAATTCCAATATGTTGAGAATCCTATTTGGTCAAGTTGTTTTCACTTAATTGTCAAACATAGTTTTCCCTATAATGAAAATGTTCCTATAAAAGATTGTCCCCTTAATATTCTAGTTAAAGGACATTATAATAGAACTTACAAGTTTTGAATTATCTTATCAATATGGATTGTTTTATAAACCTGTGATAATAACACAATACGTGTAATTAAAGAAGGTGCACTTTTTATTAATTGAAATTAACATCGAGCAAGAGCATTTTAAGGTACGCAATTTTGATATTATTATGGTATTATATGATTCACTAGTTTGAAGGGGTAGTTTAATAGACAAGAGCTGTCAGAAGACAGCGCGCTCGACTTTTCGAGTGCTTGATGTAAATGCAGAATTGTACGATGCTGATTCACTGACAAACATGTTCAAGGTAATAACGTTCTTTTACTGCTTAGGTATAATGTTGTCTTAAATTGATTCTGTTGCACTGCATGACATTTCAACATTTCATGCTTTCTAAAGAAAATAAATACATGAGCAATAGCTGAATCACAATAAACTTTTGAGATATGTTAGTTGAAGGTACTTGTTCACTGATTGACGTATTTATAGTTTTCATTGTTTTAAAAGATTTCAAAACAAGAATCGCAGTGCAACAAAACACAGAAACACTAACAGTAACGATCAGGTCAATCAACGAGAATGCAACGACACAATCTATAGGTCGTACCATGCGTCCACTTCATCAGGTAAGATAGCAGCAGCAAAGTAATAAATACTTACATGTAAATGACGTACACATATATTGTTTATACCATTTATCCCACTTTTACAGCGAATTCGGTTGATTAAAGCCCTGTTTATTAAAGTTCGGCTATAATCAACGGCACGAAATGACGTCATCAACTAAAGAACCGGGACTACTTTTTTCCCACGCACATTGTCACCTGTATTTGCCAAGTGCATCAATGACCTTAAAACAAATAAAAGTAGTAAATAACCCTGTTTGTTGTCATTTATTATCTTTAAACCTCTAGTATTAGGTAAATTTAACACTATGTTGCAAATAGGTTCTGTTGTTGTTGCTCCCCTTTGACAGAGTCAGTTCGAGTTGCTCCCCTTTGACCATACAAAGCAATCGTCTGCGAAATTGTAGCGCCTCACAATGTCTGACGAATTTAACAAAACCAATTTCTCATCAATTTGGGATGAATTAAATGATGCAAATGAGCAACAAGCAACTGAAACAATGGTATTAACACTAAGCCATTTCCAGGAACAATATGGGTTTGATCCATGTATTTTGTTAACACATGAGATTGAATTGACAACTGAAAATGAAACTACCACCAGTAGTAACTTTGGTTCTGATGCACCGTACAGTAGCAATGCCCTTCTCCCAACTTTAAATCATATTCCAGACATGCCTCACGATAAAGAGTCTTAGATGTTAACCTCTCTGATGTCGGTAATTTCATTGTCCAAAATGAAAATAAAAAGACTGTAGCGAAGACCTTGTCTGACATAAACAAATTTTAAAGGTTTTTAATGTCAAAAGCTGAATCAAAAGAAATCCAACACATAGAACCAACTCTTCTTGATGAGTATTTGGCCACTTTCATGTTGTCCCTTAAAAAGTAAAATGGCACAGATTACGAACCAAGCTCCCTCCGTGGCATCATCGGTAGTGTTGACAGGTACCTGAAACGACATCGCTATGGATGTCCAGTCATGACCGGGACTGGAGCCCAATTTGCACTCACAAGGGACACATACAATGCAAAGAAAAAAGTCTTAAAAACAGGTAACATTAAGATGAACGGTTATAACAAAAAGAAATTGTCAAAATAACATATTGAACAGAAACGTATCATGTATGACAACATTGGGAAAAAATTAAACAGTAATATTGTAAGCCTACAAAAGATAGAATAATACAAAAAAAAATGAATTAAATTTATAGTCGAAAAGTAAAATGAAACAGTATAAGAAATATAAATCACCAATTTAGGGTCAGGGAAACCGTCCTAGGGAGGCCCATCCGCTGAGTGATACCGACATCGATCTGCTCTGGGAGAAGGGGATCCTTGGCAACGAGTCTCCGAAGGCCTTGTTAAATACAATTTGGTTGAACAACAGCCTTCATTTTGACTTGCGAGGAACCACGGAGCAATACAATTTTCGGTAAGAAACTTTTTTAACACACAAACACACCAAATATGTATCAATTGTTCTCATTATTTTGCACCTCATTTCACAAAGTACTTCCGCTTCAACGTAAATGCTGTCTTTTATTGTTGTTCATATCTGACATAAAATAAAGATTCTTGTATCTTGTATTATGTTTGGTGGGGACACGTTCGCCTCCGTGTAGACTGGAATGGTGTGGAGTATATCGAGTTAAACGAGCGCCAAACGAAACCACGCACAAGAGAGAACATCGCTGACATAAGAAAAGTGTCTCCCAAATTGTTCGGCACTTCTGGACCAAAAAATCCTGTGTTAATTTACAAGCTGTACTCGAATATGCGTCCATCAGATTTTTCTTTAGATCAGCACCCTTTCTACCTGGCAATACGCATAATTGACAATGCATCCCAGTGGTTCTTGCGTCAACAATTGGGTGTCAACAAGCTAGGCCAGATGCTCAAGACCATGGCAAAAGACGCCGGCTTTCCCGAGCACAAGAGAAAAACGAATCACTCAGTTCGCAAATTCCTGGTCCAAAAACTTCGAAATGCAAACATTCTACCCACTGAAATCATGGCAATACAAGGGCACAAAAATATCCAGTCCATAACCAATTATTCCACCATATATGTTGAACAGCAGCAAAAGTGTTCCAACATTCTTGCTCAGTCCAGTAAATGTAAAAAACCAACAGCTTCCTCTTGTTCACCTTCATGCACTGAAACTATGGCCGAAATGCAGCCTAGACAACCACTGTCTACCGTTGAACAAATTGATCTTGATGTTCGCCCCACCCAGTCACTTCACCAGCAACTGTCTTTCTCTCGTTCGACCAACTTTGCCTCACAATTCTTTTGTGCCACTTTCCACATTCAAAATGTTAAGGTGTATAATTAGCTTAAATCCAAGTTATCATTGTTATTTCGTCACGAAATAACCACATATTATAACAAAGAAGCAAATATTTTGCTAGGTGAAATAATTCAACTCTCAACTTTAAAACCTAAGGGAGTTGCCATAGCAAAAATCATCAAAGGCTCTGGGAGTACGTTTATATGGACTAATATTTTGCACCTAGTGATCTAGTAGATAGTTTCAATTTTGAAAGTGAATTGTGTGTGGTGTTAGGCTACATTGTATACAAATGTAGTTCCTTGTATATAACAACTAAATGTTACATATTGAGGTTATAACACTTTTAGATTTGCTATTCAATATGAATAAAATTGTAATTTTCATTAATAACGCACGACTCTTTGTCACAGAATGATATTCTGATTTTAATGACTATTTGATCAGCGGTCATTTTTGGAATGCGGAGTAATACA
This sequence comes from Dreissena polymorpha, assembly GCF_020536995.1. Classification (NCBI taxonomy): domain Eukaryota; kingdom Metazoa; phylum Mollusca; class Bivalvia; order Myida; family Dreissenidae; genus Dreissena; species Dreissena polymorpha. Next base: position 52,687,170 of record NC_068362.1, read on the forward strand.
CTGACCTTGGTGACACCACAGTAATTATCAAAGTACGACAAACTTTCAGGAAAACTTATTGTGTTAAAATTAAAAGTTTTACTGAATAAAAACGTGGGATAAATTCTTGCATCATGTGTGTCCCTTGTGAATGCATATTGGACTCCAGCCCCTGCCATGACTGAACATCCATAGCGATGTCGTTACAGGTACCTGTCAACATTAGCGATGATGCCACGGAGAGAGCTTGGTTCGAACTCTGTGCCATTTTACTTTTTAAGGGACAACAGGAAAGTGGCCAAATACTCATCAAGAAGAGTTGGTTCTATGTGTTGGATTTCTTTTGATTCAGCTTTTGATATTAGAAACCTTTTACATTTGTTTATGTCAGACAAGGTCTTTGCTACAGTCTTTTTATTTTTATTTTGGACAATGAAATCACCGACATCAGTGAGGTTAACATCTAAGAACTCTTTATTGTCAGGAATGTCTGGAATATGATTTTAAGTTGGTGGAATGGCATTGCTATTGTATGGTGCATCAGAACCAAAGTTACTACTGGTGCTAGTTTCATTCTCAGTTGTCAATTCAATCTCTTCGTAAACAAAATAGATGGATCAAACCCATATTGTTCCTGGAACTGGCTTAGTGTTAATTCCATTGTTTCAGTTGCTTGTTGCTCATTTTCATCATTTAATTCATCCCAAATTAACGAGAAATTGGTTTTGTTAAATTCGTCAGACATTTTCAGGTGTTACAATTTCGTAGACGATTGTTTTCTATGGTCAACCGAGAGCGACACTAATTGACTCCGTCAAAGGGGAGCAACAACAACAGAGCCTATTTGCAACATAGTGTTAAATTTACATTATACAAGAGGTTCAATGACAATAAATGGCAACAAGCACGTGTTTTTTTACTACTTTTATTTGTTTTAAGGTCATTGCAAATGACAAACATTTGAGATTGTTTTTATTATTGATGCACTTGGCAAATACAGGTGGCAATGTGCGTGGGAAAAAAGTAGTCCCGGTTCTTTAGTTGATGACGTCATTTCGTGCCGTTGATTATAGCCGAACTTTAATAAACAGGGCTTTAATCAACCGAATTCGCTGTTAAAGTGGGATAAATGGTATTAACAATATATGTGTACGTGATTTACATGTAAGTATTTACTACTTTGCTGCTGCTTTCTTACCTGATGAAGTGGACGCATGGTTACGAACTGTAGATTGTGTCGTTGCATTCTCGTTGATTGACATGATTGTTACTGTTAGTGTTTCTGTGATATGTTACACTGCTGTTCTTGTTTTGAAATCTATTAAACAATGAAACTTATAAATGCGTCAATCGGTGAACAAGTGCCTTCAACTAACATATCTTAAAACTTTATTGTGATTCATCTATTGCTCATGTTTTGATTTTCTTTAGAAAGCATGAAATGTTGAAATGTTATGCAGTGCAACTGAATAACTTTAAGACAACAATGTACCTAAGCAGTAAAATAACGTTATTATCTTGAACATGTTTGTCAGTGAATCAGCATCGTATAATTCTGCATTTACATCATTTATACCAACGAGGTTAATATCTTACGGTATTTTACATGAATCCCCTTTTTAAATTATGACCCGTATTTTTCTCTTTTGATGCAACACAAATTTGCCCGATGCTTATCTTTTCCGGTGCACAATACAAAAATAATAAAATCAAAGATACAAACATATAGAACACCAGTTTAAGTATATGATGATCGAGTTCCAAGATTGTGTTAGTTTTCTAAGAGAGGTAATACGTCTAGCCTAAATCTATAAATGCATTACTTTGCTGCTGTTCAGTTTTTTTTATCTGATTTTGGGGAAAGGGCCTGTCCCTTTTTTGAGGGGGAAAAAATCGCGCCAAATGCCGGATTTTGGGGAAAAAATCACGCGAAAAGCCTGATTTTGGGGAAAATAAGGAAAGTCTTAAATAATCAATTTAACATATTTTGCTGTTTTTAAAACAAATTCAATGCAACAGATAATTTAATTATGCCATATGTTATATATTCTACACTGGATCAGGTTAACTTATGCATTTAAAGTTACAAAATTTTTTATTTTTTTAAGGGGAAAAAAATGAAGTCTGGGGGAAATTTAGCTGCTGAGGGGAAAAAAAATCCGAGGGGAAATGACCGGCGGGTCCCAAAGAAGGAAAAAAAAGCCCTGCTGTGACATTTACCTGATAAAGTGGAAGCACGGTTAAGAACTATAGTTTCTGTTGATGTATTCTCCTTGATTGACATCATTGGTGATTTAACTGTTTTGTGTAAAACAAACGTTGATGGGTGATTTGAGGAAGGCTGCTTTGTTATAATAGTTGATCCACAAGCTGAACAAAATTAAGTGCGTTACCATCGAATCGGTTATAAAACAGTAAACTGCCATTAAACACTCATTTTAACGATTATTTACTTGTCAGATAATAACTTATATAAAACAGTTATCGTTTTTCGATAAACCTTGCATTGATGCAGATCTTTAGCATGTGACTTGTGAAACGCGTGAACATTAAACAAGAAATAATACAACTTTTTCTGTCATTTTGTCGAGCGTTGTATCAAATGTATAGTTTTTTTTGTTAATCGTATTGAAATAAACATACGAAAAACATAAAATGTGCATATTTAATTTCATTTAAGTGAAGAGGTACCTGAAAGATCACTTCCGGTGGAATTCTCTGAAATTTAATAACGGCGTATATATGTATTTTAACCTATACATGCTATTAGTCCAGCATGTAATCATAAATTAAGCTGTTAACTGTATATCAGTACATATAGCTGACATAATCTTGTAATATATATGAATGAGTTTATATTTCTGCAAAGAAAGTAATTGAAAGTGTTATTATCATAAATATATTTTTTAATCTTAATGATTTGAGAAAACCAAACGTGTACGAACTATACAAACCCATATATAATCGAGACATGACTGACATGATAGCCCGTATTATGTATGCCCGATACTTTGCGAGTTCTTTGTTGCATATGGTTTGATAATACAACTAGTTTATTTGCAAATACTGAACGTTAAGTTTTGAAGATAATTAAAATTATAACTCTATTTTTTTGTTTTACAATTATTTAAATTGTGCGGTTCTCAACGACTTCACAGAAAGAATACTTTGAAGTTTCACAGTAACTAACAAACGTGAAGTTTCCAGTTATGTCCAACATCCCACATCGGAAAAGATGTTACAGTCTGCCACCTTCAAATGCAACAAACATTCGCGACGAACGCTTTTAATTTAATGTAATTTGACTCATTTTACATAATTCAAAATTGCTGAAGTCTTCCAAAAAGTAAATACAGAGGTAAAGTTAACGTATGATCATGTTAAAATTGCACAAGTTGGTATGAACTTTACGTCTCACGATTTACTGATAGACTCATAGTGTTATATACTCCTTCATTAAGAGTGTTTTGTTATAATAATAAAGAAATGATTAAATAAATGTGTAATTCAACATGTGCAAGCTTGTCGTATGTGTTAGAACTAAAGCATGTCAGAAAGTGGTGTGGCTGTATGTAATAATATATACATCTATTAGCTGGGTGTAGATCTACTTGTTTGATTTGATTGTGTTAGTGAGTTATTTATATTTTTATTTGTACAGTAGCCTTATCTGTATATAGTGCACACCACGTGTTTTATTGCAGTATGAAGGCTTTAATTTAACAAATTCATAGTACCTGTAAAAAAGTTATCCTGGTAGCTAATTGCATTTGTAAGCCAATAATTACCAACAGGCAGTTGTTGTGGTGGTCTTAAATATGTTCCGCTTCATTTGAACGCTTTTTGCCAGGTTTCATTCTTTACACACGATTCTAATCTTAATAATATCTGTTTATTTAATTTGGATGAAGCAATGCATTAAGGTTTTGATTTTTACGTGGCTCACTAGATTAACCTATGGTAAGATAATCCCCAAATGTATAGCGCTACGTTAAATACTATTTATGCAACGATTTAAGCATTTGTTTGCAGTTTTTGTAAATTGCCTTTAGAGGAACACGTTTAAATATTTAAAATAACTAGGGATGGCAACGAATACCGATATTGGTATTCGGATATTCGGTCATCCTTCCGAACGAATATTCGGATATTCGGTCAACATCTGTTAGAAAAAAATCAACTATGTTTACCGTACCATTACTCCATGAATTCTACTTTCGTTTTTACCGGAAGTTCCCCGGAAGTGACTAAATATTGACACAGCATTGCCGTCGCTAATTGTTAAAATTGAATGACGAAAACTGTTTTTTAACTTTTAATATTGTAAATCAACAATAGAAGAGAAACATTATATTTACATGACGACAAAACAATTACATAACAAAACAGTTAGATCTATAAATAATTTAAGCTAAACTTAAAGATAGTATTTACATAGCGAACACGTGCTTTAATATTGTACATCAACAATAGAACGAGAAACATAATATTTACAATACGACAAAATAATTACATGACAAAACAGTTAGATCTATAAATAATTTGAACTGAACTTAAACGTATTATTTACATAGCGAACACATGCAAACAAAACACCGTTGCCACATTTAAAAGTCACTCGGATCGGCGTCACTGGGCACATGAACATTGTTCTTATTTAAAAACACGATTGCTTCGACCAGATCACTGGCGAGTCTATTTCTTAGTTTATTGATGAGCAATCCAGTGGTTGAGAATATGCGCTCAGATGGCATAGAAGTTGCAGGTACATATAGAACACTCCTAGCAACATACGCGACTTTCGGAAATCCGCTCTCGCGACGTTTCCACCACTTAAGAGGTTTAGCGGTTGGCTCCATTTTCACAAGCAAATATCTCTGAAGTTCGTCAGAATTCTCTTGCTCGGTTAGAGGTTGAGTAAATTATTTTCTAAAAGCTTTTTTGATTGGACAACGTGATTATAACCATACGATCTTTTTTGTTTTTCACACCAAGTCGGCACTTCCTTTACTTATTTAATCTTTTATCATGTTAAATGTAATTCGAGTTATTAGATCAAGACGGGTCGGTGTTTTAATTGCCATACGGTCTTATTTGTTTTTTTTACACCAAGTCGGCTTTTCCTTTACTCATTTAATCTTTGATAATTTTAAATGTAATTCGAGTCATTGGATCAAGTGCAGGTCGGTGTTTTGATTGCCGATGCGATTAGAACCTATCATAATTTTGACACAAAGTGACTGTCTTTGTTAGGCAATTAGCGGGATTTATGACCGGTATACTGTCATCACCATAGCGACGAATTATCCGGACTAAACATTATGACACGAGGAACGACTTTTTGTACAATGTTTGAAGCAAATTTCACGAATACAAAGTCTTTGAAATTACTCGATTTTTTGATTTTTTTCTTCCGAATATTCGATTCGGAAAATAGTATCCGAATATTCGGTCCGGGACCGAATATTCGGCTATTCGGATATTCGTTGACATCCCTAAAAATAACAAAAGAAATATAAAATAGAGCATATGCATGGCATGGGCATCAGAACATCTATAGCAGCAAAAATGGCTCGCTACCTGCACAACAAACAGGCCTTTGAATTTAGATGGTATTTTAGTACGTACAGAAGCATGTCAATTTGTAAACATTTTACAATACTGAGTAAATTCGTCCCATAAGACGAACATTCATCCGTTGGAACGTGTGTAATTAATAAATGAAACATTCACGCCTTTTGATCACAAGATCATCAAGTCCGCTCTCAAACGACGAAGAATGTCAATGTAATTATCTCTAAAGATCAAAACAAAAAGTTAGCGTACAATTTATTGCTATGGTCAAATGGACAGCTAGTGCACATCGTTGTGACTAAAGTCTATATATTCCTCAATATTTATTATCTTTGTTTACATGTGTGTCGATAGCAACACATACTAGTGAAATAATCGGGTCACATGACCTGATACTGGGCGGGCCGGAGGTGCCGTTTCGCGGGCCGAAAATCATTTTGTTATACAACTAAATAATTTTTTGAAAGAGATACTAGAAGTCGGATACGTTTTTGACCTTCCATGACAGAAAAGCTTTTTCCGACACCCAATATGTATGTGTTCTATTTACGGACTACTTTAAAGTAATTTCGTGGTCAAAAATTACTTAATTCAATCATTGATAGATGTAAAACAATAATTATTTTCAATTTTTAAAGTGAATATAAACATTTTATGTTTACATTTCAAATCATTTCACAGTATTAGAATAAAGTCGTTAGGTATAAATTTAATAAAGCGTTTCTATTTGTTAAACAGAATGCAAAACAAACCAAACTGCACGCGCTTGGTCGGTGAAGTAATCACTTGATAGCCTCATTCAGTTCAAGGACGCAAGAGTCTGGGCATTTTTAAGCGAAATTACATAAGGCATATGACGTTGATGTTTGTTTTATGTTGGCTGAACAAAATGAACTTGAAATAAAAGTGTTGGGCAATATCGCTCAAATTAAATCGGCGATAATGCAAGTTTGATTTTTTTTAAACTGAAGAGTGTATTCGAAAAGCGCGATGTTTTAAATGAAGTGTACTTTCCAACAATTAACAAACTAATAGCAATTTCATTGACCTGAAAGATCGGCCTGAGGCGTCTCAAATTCAGATCGGGCCTACGAAAATAGGAAGATCGTTGTCCCGACGGGCGAATGAAAAACGTTTTGAGTTTTCTAATGCAAACGTTGTTGTTCCTAAATTATTGTGTAATACGTCCCTTTTGTGCATCCTTTTAGATTTTGCCTCTAACATTATCAAAAAATGTCGTATGTTTTCGTCTTAAACGATTGGTTCAATAAAAGGAAAATAATCATTGTTTTTATGCTCGTAACGTAATGTTTTTTCGATAATTTCCGTCAGCATCAGATTATTCATGAGGTTTGATATTTTCATTAATTTTGTTTAATCTTGAAGTCTTTCTTTGTTTTGAAATTAAGGTATGAAACAGTTTACTACACACCAGGATTAAAATAAGACCCCATAGACATGTCCAGCAAGGCTATACTGGTCGTTTTCGGCTCGGATACAACTTGAAATTACCGGATACTTATAAGTATACTACAATGGGCCGCAGGTAAGGAAACTACGCTCAAAGGCACAAGGCCATACTCTGGGGTACTTGTGAGTATATTTTCCCCACGCTGGGCAATTTGTAAAATACTTAAGGATGCCAAGTGTAATTTTAAAAAGTACGTGAGCAGACATTGACAAACCAGTTGGTGTGATAATCAGACATCGAGAAATCTCTTGTTCTTGAAATGATTTACTAATCCCAAATTCGTCTTGGTTGAGTTACGGTTCTAGCTTGAAACATTAAAATTAGGAATAAGGTTATTATTTAATGAAACTTAATAGAGATGTAATGCATTTAATGTTTTTGATACTCAACTTAGATTTACAATTATTTTCATTGATTTATAGGTGTCTTTGGTTCATTTTAATAGTTTGTTTAGTATGAAAATGCCAGTTCCTTATTCGATTTGAATAAGTACTAAGGAACCAGTTCCTCATTCCGTATTCACACTGAATAAGGAACTGTGTTATTATTTAATAAAACTAGTTAGAAATATATTGCAAATAATATATTTAACTTTGTACCTACATATACCATTACTTCAATGACATTTAGTATTCTTTGGTTAATTTTAATTTTTGTTCGAGAAAGGCAATACCAATTTCTTATTATCGTCTTCATAGTTGTTTTCAGCGCTTATCGTCAAATAGAATACACTAAGAAATGGGACAGAATATGTCAATATAACATAACTAAGTTTAAATAACACACACAGCATCTAAAATATAACATATCCGAAAGTGATCGTCCGAAAAACAGGCTTCCGAACAAGGAACTAACTTTACACCCATTTCCTTATTCAGGGGCCACAATTTCGGCTACTTAAATTCGGATCATTATCGCATAGCACAGCTTTATATTCGTTATTATTGACGATGTTTAATCGAATATTTGTTATTTATATCTCTGATACAGTTCTCGAAATCTTATCTGACCCTGAACTTTGGTCAAGACTATATGATAGCTGAAAACTAAACATGTTTTAAATATCTCATTCCGTTTTCATAGGAAAATAGTTACAAAGGGATATTATCAAGCAAACAAAATGATTTCAACATAACACGTCACCATAAAAGAAAGACTGCACCAGGAGCAGCGGTCAAAGTGTGTGTCTCTTGAAGACTGAAAAGTTTCATCGAAATGCCTCAATATTTTCGATTATATTATAATTGAAACGAAAAAGCGCGCATCCTAGCTGTAAAAGTGTGTTTTCGTCCTATTTTTCTTTTAGTGGGAATACGCGTTTTCTCGCTCATGCAAACCAACGGTACATTCGGCGTCTTTCAACTTCGGCACACGATTATTGACCGCGGTATCTAAAAACGGCAACGGTCTTCATGGTAAACAGTCCTTCGTCGTTCTAAGCGTAACAGTTCCGTTTTCGCACCGAATGCCAATATGTCGGACAGCGTTGTTATCAGAACGACGTCACAATAAAGATGTCACAATAAAGCGAGACTGAACCGGAAGCAGCGGCCAAGGTTCCTCTATGAGACTGGAAAGTTTCATCAAAATTCCTCTGTATTTCGTTGTTGTTGTGTGTGTGTGTTTTAAGTTAAATACCAAAACTTACATATCTGTCATTTGTTTGTTTTATTTCAATAGATTTTCTATCTCAGAAAGCGCGTTTTCTCGCTCTCGGATGCCAACGTTACATTCGGCGATCTTCAACATTGGCGCACGATTAAAAGTCTTGGGAACCGACAAAATTGCGCTGTTCTCGGTGGTAATCAGTTATATTTCAGATAGTTCAATTGGTAACGTTTTCCTTATCCAGCCGCGAAAAAGGCACTTCGTTATCATTACAAAAGAGAACTAAGAAGAAATGTACTGCAATACAAAAAAATCCCAACCTACATTTACAGAGATTTTCGTTGATTTATGCGCCTCTTTATTCAAATTAATTTAATTACTGAGTAAGAAAATGCCAGTTCCTTATTCGAATTGAACCAGTTCCTTATTCATAATTCAAACCGAATATGAAACTATATTATAATTAAATACAACAAAGTAGAAATGTACTGCAATTTATATGCATATACCCGTCCTACATTTACAATAATTTTCTTTGATTTATTTGTCACGTTGGTTCATTTTGATTTATAATTTTTAGAAAGAACACTCCAGTTCCTTATTCGCTTTGAATAAGCAATATGGAACCAGTTCATTATTCCTTATTCAAACTGAATAAGGAACGGAATTATCATTACTTAAACCTAAGTTGGAATGTATTTTTAAAGATACAACCTAAATACAATGATGTTCATTTACATATGGTTAACCTTGGATCAATTGCAATGTTGTTTGAGTAAGAAAATGCATGTTCCTTATTCGGCTTGAATAATGAATAAGGAACTGGTTCCTTGTTCCTTATTCAGCCGCGAAAACGGAACTAGATTAAAAATAAAAGCAAACATGTTGAAATGTACAAGACAGCACTTTTATTTCACATACATTTAAGATAATGTTATTTGCTTTAGGTTTTGTTGATGAGAAGTAAGTATTTGTATTAGAAAATATTGGTTCGGTTTAAATACGAAATCCTATGCAAGCACGAAGACGGAACATGAATATTTAGCTTAAAACATGAAGTAAATGTATTCGAGTTGTTTTGTTTTGATTTACTTACGAATTGTATGCATTATTTTTCTTTAAAACCCTTTATCAAATATGTTAAGCTTTAATAAGGAATAAGAAACAGTTCCTTATTCCTTATATAAAAAGGAACTAGGAAATGAAAATAAACGAACTTACTATCCATAAACACTTGTTGTTATCCGGCTATCCTTATATTTTGATGATCACAATTTTAGCCCGGCATATAGAGATATAAGGTCCATCTCTTTGTGTAATTGAATATATCCGACAAATTGAAGAAATACGAGTCGAAACAAGTTAAGTGCACAAACACACGGAAATAATATAATCGTTATCTTACAATATATTTTACTAACTGACGCAACTAAACAGTATCGCTTAAGTGTAAAAAAAGCAATAACCAAAACAGATGATATTAACTGAATCTAACCTTGAGTAGAAATATCAAAGTTATGTCTGAAATTTTCCTGTTTCGCCACTCGAAATGGTTATTAAGTTTCAACCATTCAATGCAAACGCAGATTATTGAGACAAATAAAGCTAAATGTTCCGATTCAAATGTAATCATTATTCAGACAGTTGCACATTAAAGTAGAACACAAAAAGTTTTGTTCAAGCTTAAAGTCTCGTTTTAAATATATAAATTACCAAACACCAAAGAAGACTGCAATTAAAATGTAGAAAGTGTCGGTGTTCATTGTTTTTGTAAAGAACGTTTATCTAGTCTATCGTAATCATTCATTCCTTCTTGCGTCAGCTGTTTTTGAGTACACGAAGCGACGTCGTATGCGTCATCTTGATCATGGCTACCAAGATGACCATACATGTTCATGTTGATTGGATCCGGTGTGACAGAGAAATCATACTCATTACTCGCTTCAACCGCGTTTTCAGTTTTAATTACCGTGGAATCACCAGCAAGGCCGGTGTTATTTGCTTTTCTTGACTGCAATTCCATCGTATTCACGTTCCTTTGTGTCCTTGGTATCACTTTACTATAAGCATTAAGGTCAACAATTTCATGTTCAATACCTTTTACTCCACGTTTGGTAATGTCGTTTTTCCGCAGCCGACTTGTAACTGCGTACTCATAACTTTCACTTGTGTGGTCAGGTTTTCTAGGCATCTCATTTTGGCAACTGACGTCATACAAATCGTTCATTTGAATGGACACTTGCTTATTGTCGGGTTTACGCCTATATCTGAAGCATATGCAGTGAAATAAAAACAATTGGTGTTACGTGTTCGCTTCTAAATAATCGCCCAACGGAACTCATTTAAATCGCTATTTATAATTAAGTATTTTTATGTACTTGGTCGTCCTTTCTATTGGGAAATGTAAAATATGCTACGCACAAAGCTTCAGTTTACTTAAGTGTTATAGACACATTCTGTGTAAAACAATGCGAAATAATGGGGGATACAAAGTAATGCACATCTACTAAAATTTAACGTTTCGCAAAAGTGATGTATTTACCTTCTTCTATAAACGCACACTCCGATGGTGGTAATTATTACGATGACCACAATGCTAATGCTTACACTTAGACCGATCTCTCGAGCGGAGCCTGAAACTATGGTATAACCTAATATATGTAAAGATATTATCAGCTATGAGACACCTGGCGGATAATAAATGTACATATATTTTTAAACATATCGTCTGCGTTCAATTTTACGAAAATGTTTTGATGAATCCTACAAAGTCTTTACTGATTTAACACGTCATTAGTCATTTATGACATATTTTCTTGAGATACAACTTTAACTGTGAAAGCGTCAATCAGCCCCTAACGTAATATAAATTTGAGGCATTATTGAATTAATATAATAATTGAAATTTGTATCAACGCAATAAATCATATTTCATACAATCTTCAATATCAGTCCTTGATCAACATTTCGTTGCCTCGGGTTATCAAACGTGCCAGACACGAGTATTGGTTTACCTTGTTTGTCAAGTACTGGGCTTGAAGTATTGTTACAAAGTATTAATTCTGTTGATGTATTTTATTTTTTTTCGTTGATTTGCATGATTGTTGTTGTAAATGTTTCTGTCTTTTGTGAAGCATACGATTGGGCATCTGTGAAAGACTGATTTGTTACAATAGTTGATCCGCACACTGAAAAATAAAGTAATCAACGCAATGGTTCCACATTTGTCAACTCCCCAAAACACACTGCTTTTCGCGAATATTTACTAACAATAAAGTGTCCCGTTTTACAACGTTATCATTCATTTGATAAACATCACTACGGTTTGGATCTTGACTTTGACGTTCGATTTTTTTTAAGTTGACTTATGCAATGCGAAAACATTTATAAGAAGTTATACAACAGTTTCTGTTACTTTTGACAATAATTAAATCATACACATTGTTTTTCATAAGTGAAATTAAGCTACGAAAACATATCAAGTTCGCATCTGTTATTTTATTTAAGTACTGATGTACCTGAAAGTTCACTTCCGGTGTAATTCTCTGAAATGTATTGATAACAATGATGAATTTTGTTCCATCATGTAAACATATATAAACTGTTAAACTATATACTTGTACAATTAAGGACACAATCATGTAACTATATTGTTTAGTTTCTATGTATGCAAATAATTAAATTGAACGTGTATAATTATGCAAATATGGCAGTATATATATTTTTTAATTATCTTCGTCAGAATATCTCATCGAGACTAACATCATGTTTACATAGTGTGAGAGTTCTTTGAGAAATAATGTTTGATGATATTTGAATTTTATTTGCAAATACTAAACGTTCATATCTTATCAAATATATCGCATATTTTATATATATTCATGAACATTACTAGTATTTTATTTGAAAATTCTCACCAACTTCACAAAAGGAATACTGCGAATTTGCACAGTTAGCTCTACTGACAAACTGAGGGTTTCCATCAATGCCCAACATCCCACATCGGTCAATGCTGTTCGGAATTCCACCTTCAAATGCACCACACATTCGTGTTTAAAGCTTGTTATGTAATTAAACTTCCTTCTTAAGATTAAAACTCGCTGCACACTAACTGAAAGGTTCACGCAGATATCAAATGTATATTCGTGTATGTAAAAAATACGTAAGTCGGTGTGAGAACTTCAAGTTTCTTAGAACTTATGGATAGAAAAATAAAGTTGTTTGGTCCAACATAAAGAGAGTTTTCTTTTGTGGAATAAAATATTAATTTAAAATAACAACATAAGTACTTCAACAAGCAAGCATGACATTTTTATTCGAAAAAAAAAAAACGATTAGAGAGGGTTATGACTCGACACCTTTGTATTGTTTATTCCAAAGTACCTGTAAATGTGTCAATCTGGTAGCGATATGCACGTCTAAGCCAGTAATCACCCATAGTTAGCTGTGCTGGCGGTGTTGGGTAGGTTTCGTTACATTTGGATGCTTCTTTCCACGTGCCATTCTTTACACACGATTCTTATTTTAAAGATATGTGCTCAGTTTAAGTAAATGCATTGAGGTTTCGAAATTGTGCCACATTTCGTTATTTTCCCCAGATTTTGTATTATACATTCAAGTTCTACAATGTTTGCCTTGTCAAATTATCTGCACAAAGTTACAGTAAATACTTTTTACGTCTAACCTTTCCATTCTAAACAATATTCGTGAATCGCCGTTAAAGGAACTTGTTCACAGATGTTCGATTTTTGTTAAGAAATAAAACACGCATTATTTATCTATTTTTCCATTCCGATACATGATTTTCAAAAACAGGATATTTTTTTAACACGTTTCATAAAAAGAAGTTACATTTTGCTTGTTGAATTATAATTCATACATTCTGTTTGGAATGTATGACATATTTTTATTGTTATTTTTCCAATTGTAATTTAGTCAGTTTGTAAGCAAGTCCTTTTAATTCTATAATGTCTTACAAAAGTTTTTGTCAAAATAAGTCTATATAGAAAACCTTACTTTTACAACAATCAAACAATCTATAACTCAACGCGTTATTGAAAGATACGAGTGTCTTAATTATTATAATAAAAACTAAAAAATGCAATTATGTGAAAATAAGCAAACAATTTAAGTAAAGCATGCCCCAAACCTGCACAGGCAAAGAAATAGACCTAAACGTTGCACGATAAATGAAATAAATATTTCAACAGTTTAAAAAGGTTGTCATACCTATCATGGTGTTGTTGCAACAAATGTAATGCCTTATTTCTGAACAATTTCCGAACGTTGACTCGCTGAACTGATTGTCTTCGGCCAGCGTTCGGTACTCACAATCGACAGGAGAATCTGATAAAAGTGGTGTGATTTTACCAAATATTTATAAATACAAATACAAATACATAGCATTTATATAGCGCAAAAATTATTTACATATTGTATTGCGCTTCACAATATTACATATGCAGCATTAAGACCAGAACTTGTTAACGATATACATTTATGTTCGAGAACGTCAAAACAATCATTAAACAATTACTTTTTGGGTAAGTAAAATTGCAGACTTCATACTTATCCTATAAGTACACTAATTGTTTATAAAATTGTCCAAAAAGATGTGTTTTCAGCCCTGATCTAAAACTGGCATAAGATTGACAAGCCTTAAGATACTCAGGTAGATTGTTCCACCATTTTGGACCGACGAAGGCAAGAGATTTGTCAGCCAATTTTGTTCGTCGTCTAGGAATGTAGAATTTTGTGTCATTGTGTGACCTTAATTTGTATTGTCCTCGAGCAGGTAAAAACAATTCTCTTATGTAAACTGGAGCTGTGCCATTGATAACCGGAAATACTACAACTCAAACTGTAAACATCACCCTGGCCCTTACAGGTAGCAAATGTAACTTTTTTAGGAGATCAGTGATAGACTCTTCACAGGAAGCGTTCAGGGCTACTCTTGCGGCATGATTTTGAACTCGCTGTAGCTTCTTAATTTGGTAAGCGGGAACTTCCGTAAAAAGACCATTGCAAAAGTCAATATGCCATTAAACCAATCCATGTGCTAATGATGTCGTAGACTCTTTTGTAAGATGTGTTTGTATAGCTTTGATATTGCGTTGTTGTGCATGTGCGATCTATCACTTCTTCTAGATGTGTTTGTCAAAGTTGAGTGTGTTGGTCATGATAACACCAAGATCTCTTACATGATTGAGAAATTTCACTTCGCAACAACCGACAACCACGCCAACTGTTGCCTGGTTCCATATACAATAATTTCAGTTTTTGATTCATTCATTTTTAGTTTGAAGGTTGACATCCACTTAATTACGTCGTCCAGGCAACTATTAAGTTGCTGAAAAAAAATCGAATCATTTTCGGAATTGAATTTTGAATGCTAGCTTTTGGTCATCCGCATATCCATAAAGATCAGCCGGGTATTTTCGAACCACTCTGTTAAGAGCCGATATATACAAGGTAAATATAACTTGCTCGGCACAAGAACCATGAGTAACACCGAAAAGTAACTGCTCAGTTTCGGTAGTTGACTGTTCGTCTAATACTTTCATTGTTCTGTTGGTGAGTTAGGAGTTTATCCATTTTAAGGAACTGCAATGAATACCAAACTCGTCTCGAAGAATACGAATTAGTATTGGTGTGTCAATGGTGTCGATCGCTGCACTCAAGTCAAACATGACCACGATGGTGACTTTACCTTCATCAATATTTTCTAGAAGGTCATAATACATCCTTAGCATTGCCGTTTCGACCCCGTGATTTCTTCTATAGGCACTTTGGTAAAGTGGAAGATTATTAGCTTCAATATGATCATTTATTTGGTTTAATGCAGCTTTTTTTTTAAATCGGACGATAGTTTGGTAATTCCAAAGGGAGACCTTTCTTCTTCAACAATAGTTTAATAACAGCGCTTTTCCATGTGTCAGGGAATACACCAAATAGCAACGATCTATTTACTATTTCTGTCAATATAGGTGTCAATTCTGAAAGATTTTCTTTTAGTCTCACAGTTGGGATTGCATCAAGTTCACATGTTGTAGGTTTGTGTTTGTATATAAAAACTCGTTTAAATTTTAAATATTTCATATATAAATATAAAAGGACAGGTTGAGGAACAATACATCTTACCTGTAGTCGCAATCCATGTTGCATAGTCGGAAGTCCAAAACGATCCATTCAAAAAACAGCTGATAAGCGACGGCACGGACCTAAAACTCACTGGCGTTCCACTAAGACTGAGGCAGAGTTGCATTGCCAACGTCCAACTCCTCGGTTGGAAATTACACATAATACGAGCTGCAAAAGTGTCAATTGGTATTTACATGAAACCATCTCCACAACAACTGTTAAAAAAAACAATGTTTATCACATAAGGATCAAATGTAATTTTAAAGGCTAATAAGTGAAATCCAGTTTAAACGTTAAACAAAATATGGAAATAAATAGCAGTATGTCATATTGATTGATTGACTTTACCAGTAGAATCGCAACCGAAAAGAAATATTTAAATAACTAAATAAAAGTTGACCTTCAGCCGTTTACCTTATTCGCGATAAATGAACAGGCTTTCAAATTCGAAATCTGATTCTTTTCATAAAGCCATATACTTGTAATTCATTAGACATTTTTTGATTATTACAATACCTATTCGTAAATAATATGAAGTTATAATTCATGACTCAAAAACTTACCAATAACATTGACATAAGCCACTGCAACAAACACACAGAGAACTCGCAAGTCCATTTGTTATTCAATACTCTGGTGAAGATTGATAAACAGTTCACTTACGTTTAATATGTGATAACAAATGAAGCGGAAGTTAAAAAACCTTGTCAAACTGGGATATGGGCGAGGACTTATCAGTAGAGGTTTATTGATATGTTTTGTAGGTCGTCGGCTTACGTTGACGATAACCAAATATAATCGAGACGACACAGAGCGACAAGCTTATTGATTAAACTTGTTTTATTTATACATCTGTTGTCCATTCATCATGTTCTTATTCAAAACATAAGCATATCGTGTACGTTGATAATTGTATTGTTTAAAATAGAAAACGTTTATAGAAAAACATATACAAGAGTGCATCATGTCCGGATTATTTTCTGCATAAATTGGGCAGGAACTGATGACCCTTCACGAGAAAGCTTCATACCCAGTACAGTTATGTAATGACCCATACAAAATGTTCGGCTTTATGTGTTTTCGGGGTTTTGAGACTGCATAATTTGTAATCGAGGAAAGCTTCATGACCCATACTGTGTACTGAACAATCGGCATTAAAAAGGTTTCTTCAGAAGATTAAGACTTCCGACTGCGAATAAGGTACATACTTTCAGTCTATTGTACTATCACATGTATACTTGTTTCCAGTTGTCATTAATAAAGATATGTCCTGATCGTTCAACTTTATAAATAAATGAGAGCATGTTATTAATATTTTGGTGCCGATGTCACACTTTCATAGACACATGCCCCTTCTCTCCAATTCTTATTATATCGTGAATGTCAACCTTGGACTGGAGGCAGAATATGCTGATTCTTCAATGTTGCTTATTTCGTCATCGACATGAACATCACCCAACTCCGTGCGCCCAAGCTCTTGTATGCTGTGTTGATTATTAGCATTCCTTTTCCTACAAAAGAATACTTGTTTCTGTATAGAAACGTATCATTGCATGATGTCGTTATGTCGCAATTTAAACCAAATGTGACTCAGCTTTCACCTAATAATATAAAACTATTTTAAGCAGCATAGTGTTGGTTTTGGAGCCGCTTCATCTAAGAAAGGGACTTATCCCAAATGCGACTTGCATAGCTCAGGGCAAGCTTGCGCATTCCTGAATTCTGGTCAGGAGCTACCATGTCCGCTATAAAATGCAGGCAAGACTTCTTAGTCTTATTAGCGGAAGGGGTAGATCCTGACAAGTATGCGCGATTTCGCAGGTTGGTCTGGCTGTACACTGGCCGCACATGGCATAAGAACCATTTTCGCACAAAGCGATTTATTTAAGGCAACTGACCAACAAAAAAGAGAAATATTAAAACATCTTAATCACAGATAATTTCCTTTGAATGCTCAATGGAAATATTTTTAATCAAAGCAATAGGTTTATGTTTTAAGATTTTACTGTTTCAACGCGTCAAATCGTATTTATGGATCACTAAAGTTGAGACGTGTTAATGATATTCTGAATGAATGCAGTCTATCTTACTTACATTCGTATATAGCTGTTTTTAACAAGCACAGCAAAGAGGACAATAACAATGCCGACAACAAGAAAAACAACGGTGCCTATTATATAATCTGAAATGAAAAATAAATCTCAAGAGTATTAGCAATAGAAATAGCATATTTTTATGCAAACATATCATAAAATTATTTTTTTATTCATATATAATAGATTTTTTTTTGCTTACTCAAAAATGGAATTATATAAACATGCAAACATTCGCAAAAATAAGATTTTATACATGACTGTGGTACTACCAAGGTATTAAACTAAAACATATAAATACAATTAAAATGTATTCTTTATAAAATATTTGAACTTCACTCGTACACAAACTTAATATGAAATAAAATTAATAAAGGCATGATACATTTTTTTAACCTCTAAAAACCGTTGGAAACTGAACTAAGAAATAGGGTTATTACACAACTAACGTATATTTCAACTGGAATAAGTTGAGAATGAAATGGATCGTCACAGTTATCACAAGCATATTTATGGTGATTTATTTAAATTCTTTGTTTTTGTGTCAATCAACATGTTCTCATAAGAGAAATATAACCTTTTCACGACCATACCTTTCTTTTCTAAAGCGCTTGGGCCCGCGGGCGTCGATGCTTCAAGTGCTGGTTTCTCGGTGCGTGATTCTTTAAAATGCATTGATATAATGATAATGAAACGTGTGATTTAGACTTCAATATAACATATTGTACCTATTTGCATATATGTAAGAAATGTTAACATTCAACAAAGGTTTATTCATTATTATATACAGGACAGTTATCATAATGTTGCCTATGCAATAAACACATCAAAATTGCAAAAATGCAAACTTACCACTAAATAGAAAATTTGTGAGTGTAATAAATACACAGATAAACCGTAAGTCCATGTCCCTTGTAAGATGCAGCATAAGTACTACAATTCAACATAGTGCACGGTGAGATATGAAACAAACCGAACGCTTCAAACTTGCATAGGTGTGCTATCTTATCTGGTCATGGTCATATTTGTTTACATTTAAAAAAATTGTGTATATCTGATGTATTAAGGAAACTCATTAATGCCTTAAGTGAGTATATACGATCTTACTTTTTGTTTTTTATAAAAGTTAAAACGTCGAAGAACAGCATACTAGAATAAAGATTTAAAAGAAATGGTGTAAGATCGTAAACAAACTTTTATACATCTTTACATATTTTCCGTTTGAACAACAAAAACAATCATTTAGATAAAACATAACATTTTTCGCTATGCAAATTTGTTTTTTCACAGAGATATACTTTTGTGTAAGCAACAAATATGAGGAAGTGTTGGTATTAGCGTAGTGCTTATAATAACTTGCGGTTTGTGAACGGCATTGAAGAAACGAAACTGTGATAAACTGTACCATTTACATATAATTTCAAATACCGCGTTTATATGTATGTATTGGTTTAGGATTTATAAACTAAATTGTTAAGATTATCTTCGTAAGTGTAGTGTAAATTCCGACATGTACTATCGTATTCAATGGTTGGAACAATGGTTCGAATAAATGACAGTGCAAATTACAAACATTAAATTAATAGCATCATTTTATTAATCAACTTAATAATATTGCGCACATTAATAGTGAACATATATGCTTTTTTTAAAGTTAACACTACTAGAGAAAACTATCCAATATTCCTGTTAGAATTAACAGACACAACGTTGATGAATAACAACACATAGAATGCAAATTCACTAGAAGTTGTACCAAAACATGTACGATAGTACCAAACCATTTGAGTTTTATTAAATTGCAAATAATCATATTTTGTGCAATCAAACACTAATTAATGTACAAAAGACATGTTCATGGTTTGGAATTCCCCACGTTATTTGCAGATTTGTTCACACAAAATTTAGACGCGGATCCTTCCATGTAATCTATAAAGTTTACTGAACCATAGTATGAACAAAGCTCAAAATTCAATTCCAAATGCACATCAAAGACTGCATAAAGACAACCAAGACACGTATCTTTGAAAATCACTTTTTTAAGATTAAGAAACATGTAAATGATGCGGCGTCTCATCAGGGTCTGCGCTGTTTGCTTAAAGGAATTTCTGTGAGAAATATTCTAAATATTGAAATAAGTATACTAGCAATCCCTAATTTTGGAAATAAATTGATCCAATTTAGAAGGATGGGAGAGTCCACTAGGCATAAATGGGTTAATATACAGACATCGCATTGACTTTGAATGTATCGTCCACAAAGGCTAATCAGGGACGAGACGTTTCGCTTAAACTTGATTTTCATTTAGATGTGACTTCATTTCAACGAAAAATTTAATTAAATTGCAAATCGTCGTCTCTGATAAGCCTGTTCGGACTGCACAGGCTAATATAGGACGACACTTTACGCAAATGCATTATCCCAGTTTTCCCATAACGACTCTTAATTTATGCTTGTTTACCTTTATTACATCATGAATCAACAAGTTGTTATTCCGATGCTCAGGTGATTGTAGCAGCAGCAGCAGCAGCATCTGCTGCTTCTGCGGTAGTAGTAGTAGTAGTAGTGTTAGTAGTTGTAGAAGTAGTAGAAGTAGAAGTAGTAGTAGTAGTAGTAGTAGTAGTATGATAAAAATGTCACGCAAAACTTCAATTGTAACATCGGCACTAGGCAAGGGGACGTAACCAGCACTATAATTTTTAATTTATACATGAACGAGTTGTCTACCTTTCTAAAATCTAAAGGTCATAGGGGTATTTTTATCACCGAAGATATTTCAGACATTATTTGCATTCTTTTTGCCGATGACGTTGCGAGTTGCGCCGATACCGCGATCGAGCTACAATCACAATTGAACTCTATATCAGAATTTTGTGATAATACTGGTATGACAATTAATCAACAAAAGACTGAAATTATTGTTTTTAGAAATGGAGGTCCGCTAAGAGCATACGAACATTGGGTCTTAAAAAATAATCCCGTAAATGTCACATCTGTATATAAATACATGGGTCTTCTTTTTACACCCAAATTATCATGGAGGAAAGCGAAAGAAAAACTTGCAGCTCAAGCCCGAAAATCTATTTTTGCTATTAAATCATACCAAAGAAACTTTGGATATTTTTCATACACGGAATATTTTAAATTGTTTGATTCAATGGTTAAACCCATACTTACATATGGCTCTGAGATATATGGAATAGAATTCTCAGACATTCTCGAAAAAGTACAAATCGAGTGTTGTAAATATTTCCTTGGTGTAAATAAATCTGTAAATGATAGCATTGTATTAGGAGAATGTGGTAGATTACCTCTTTGTATAGAACATCATGTAAAATGCGTTAAATATTGGTGTAAATTGATAAGTATGACAGAGGATCGATATCCTAGAAACTGTTATATTATGTTAAAGCGGCATGACGAAATCGGAAGAACTAATTGGGTGACATCTGTAAAAAATATTTTGTACCGTTATGGATTTGGTTTTGTTTGGATAAGTCAAGAGATAGGAAATGTGGAATTATTCTTAATGTCATTTAAACAAAGATTGATTGATTGTAATACACAGAACTGGCTTGAAGCTCTTGGAAATTCACCAAGATGCGATACTTACAAACAGTTCAAATCTATGTTAAACCAAGAAAAGTATTTGTTTATCGATATACCATTTTATGTTCGAAAGTCAGTTGCTAGATTCCGTTGTTCAAGCCATAAATTAGCTATTGAAACTGGTCGACATTTAGGAATTTCAAGAGAAAACCGATTATGTACATATTGTTCAGTCGTTTTTAATAATATGTGTATTGAAGATGAGTTTCATGTATTTTTTAAATGTCCAAAATTCAACCAAGAAAGGCAAATGTATATCTTTTCATGGTACAATGGTGAACAAAATTTCTTAAATTTTTGCAATCTTATGCAAATCTCTGATGAAAGTAAACTTAAAAGCATAGCCTTTTTTGTAACTGAAATAATGAAAAAGAAAGATGTAGATCAAAATTGATGTTCAAACTTGATGTATCACAACTCAAAAAATAACATGCTGTTACTTATGTATGCTGTATTTTGGGCCGGTGGCCTTTATTTACAAAATAAACTTTTGTCTTGTCTTGTCAGTAGTAGTAGCAGTAGTAGTAGTAGTAGTAGTAGTAGTAGTAGTAGTAGTAGTAGTAGTAGTAGTAGTAGTAGTAGTAGTAGTAGTAGTAGTAGTAGTAGTAGGAGTAGTAGTAGTAGTAGGAGTAGTAGTAGTAGTAGTAGTAGTAGTAGTAGAAGAAGAAGTAGTTGTTTTGTTGTTGTTGTTGTTGTAGTAGTAGTAGTAGCTGTTGTTGTTGTTGTTGTTGTAGCAGCAGCAGCAGTAGTACTATAAATAAGGAGGAGTAAAAGTAGTACTAATTGGTATCATTGTCAATAAGTATTAATTTTTTTAAGAAATATATGATAATGATAATTATAATTTACATGATCAAGATAGTTATGATCAAGATAAAAATGACAATGATGTCTAAAATTCAGTTCAGTTCAAACTTAACCTGCGCCTGAACATGACCTAAGTAATTATCCTAATATAAACAAAGCAATCGTTTCTTGCGCAGACATCATAAATCAAATTACTGCTTGAAAAGCAGCTACTAATCTCAATTTAAGTCTATTAAAAGTCGAGTATATTCAAGCGAACTTGTATGCCGAAAAATCCGGTTGTAAAAGATCCTACTTTAAATACATATCAGCAAGTTAAGATCGAAGCTTGATAGTTAAGCTCAAGTGAACATAAATATATGTTTATGTGTATTGGTTATGTAAAATGTGTATTTTCCCACTGGCTGGCAAATGATTAATAACGAACAGCATATTAATATAAGGCTTCTCTCTTGCTTGTGTAGCTGTAGTGTCACTGTTTGTTATATTGTATTTTGAAGGAGACCTTGCAATACCTTATTTTAGTTTCGCCCAGCAGTCGAATCATAATTGAAAATAATTGTACGATATTGGCAAAAAATGGGTTAGACAATAACGTCACTTTTACAAAGAATTACCGACAAAACGCTCCTAAACGATCACTATCTTTCAAAACGTACACAAGTCACGCTATTTTACTTTACTTTTCACAAATTTTATTTCCAAAAGCAAATAATGACATTATTACAAATGTATGAAATAGGACCATATGTATATAAGGAAAAACAGTGAAACTGGGAAGGATTTGGAACATGGTAACAAGACTTCAATACATAACGATTTGAGAAAAACGGATGGGCAAGTAAAATGCACAATGCGATGTTTGTTATTGAAATCGTTCTTTGGTTAATACTTACATGCTCTAAATAACTTACTCTAAGTTTATTTTTACCATTTCCTTATTCGAAACTGTAATAAGGAGTAAGACAGTAGGGGGATATCATATTTTCGCCATAAAGCAACATGCATCATTTTAGAAAAAAAACTACAACAATACAGACATTAAGTAAAGCACGCTCTAAGTCTCGATTCGAACTCATTTGTATATTTTTAAACTTAATAAAGTAAAGTTCAGAAATTGTTCGTTATGTACAACCTACACATGCATTTTATGCATTCGTATTATCGAGACAAAATACTACTTACATTCCCTTCTTGTTATCATTTTTCCACACGATGAGTTTTTTACATAGTGTACAATAACCAATAAAAAGCAATGCGATACAAACAAAAGCGATCACGGTTAACCTACTTATCTATATGCATTTGTTTTAACATAAATTAACAATATATATTTATAGATAAGCTCGGTTAAATCTTAAATCTATAAGATGTAGCATATCACAAGATCTTAATCTTAACTGTATTATAATGTGGACTTACTTTAAATTTCTTAAATAGCGCGCCTGAACAGTGGCTGTTTAATACGCAAAAATGTTTCCCCGACTTCATTTTCATATAATTTCATTCAGTACCTGGTTATGTTGGTTAACGTATGGCGCAGCATTGTGCTCGACCAATGTACATTTCTTGTATCAGGAATCAATTGTTTAAATTGCCTTGCTTAATCCTAAATGAATAATGTGTTGGTACTGTTAACTTTTACTTTATCCCTTAACACATAATGATAATTCAAATTGTAGTTTTTGAAATTACTCTCTGGTTTTATTGTTTTTGGCATGATTATTTTCTTACATACCATGAATTAAAGCTTGATAAGGATTATTAGTGTTATACCATACCGTTTTCTACTACATGTAATTCATAGTAAGCGTACATTTTATTAATATGCAATAAATTGAAAGTGTTTGCAAGGCCAAAGTTTCCATCAGTCTTTACAAATGTATGTTAAAGTTTTTAGTGAGGCGTATTAACTTAAGTGATCAGTGCATCATTTTAAACGTGATATAGAGATTCATAATGATTTTAACATCGTCGACCATTAGTCGGTAAATGTATCGTATGTAGCACCGAACGATGCCTGCTCGCTTATCGTAAGAGGACCGTGCGATGACAGTGCGACAAACGTCTCCGTGCCCTATACAGTGATATCTCACGAACTCGGAGCAGTTTCTAAGAGAAGCATGCAAAATCATTTGGAATTTCGACGATTTTCGTAAGACCATAATGTTAGCCCGTGTTTTCCGCAAAAATGTGCACTCAGCTGCTAACTAAAGTCCATACAAAAGTATAGCACGGTAATAGCATGCAATTAAAAAGGAAGGCGTCGTCACCAATGATACAACTATACCGCACAACATATGCAGCGTAAATTGGTCTGACAATCGTAAACTAGTCTTACTATTATATATTATATCTTGATCCGAAACGCGTGCGACTCCCACGTCTGTTTGTTGTTTTATCTACAAAAGTTAAGCGAACAAACGATCATGAAACATACGGTAATTCTTATTTTGTAAACTTAAATGTGCATGCCAAACATAATGTTCTTGTGGGATTTGTACGGCCTTTATTTGACAGAACTTGAATAATTCATATTACACACACACACCTGAGAAACTTTTAATAGTATTGTCTAATGGTATTTTGATACGACGTGGGTTATAATAATTAGAATGTCTGACATTTTGCTTACAATTATTACATACTTTTCCTGTTGTAAAATTAATGCTCGTAAATGGTAGAATGAGTTAAAATTGTAGATTATATCATTGCGACATGTATGTCGATATAACCGTTACTGTCAGTAATCCTTTACTTTCAATGTAAACAAACTTCGGTGACAGAAAATCAATGAAATACTTTATTATAGGTATTTCTCAATCGCGAGGTAACAACAGACAGCAAGGAAAAGACTGTCCGTTGGTTTTCCTTATCGGTTAACGCTACATCGATCCCTCTTAGTCTTCTAATGTTTATCTTTATGTTTATTCTTGCCTTCGAAATTTAATGAATCCGATACAGTCGCATTATTAATGGTTTAAACAACGTACAAAATCAAGCTAAATTGTACAAACAATTAAATCTATAATCAATACATGACAATCACAATTCTATGAAACGAAGTTTTATTTTGCTCTCCCGACGTTTTCTCTTCAAACTAAATATAACGGTAGACTTTCACGTAGAGTTCACATATAATCCTCAGTTGTTTTGTATGTCATAAACACATTGTAAATATTTGTTATCAAGCAATTAAGAAAACCGAACTTAAGAGGAAATTACGTCAATATGTTGTCAAATTATCGAATCATCTTTCTACGCAACAGTATGAAGCGGAAAATTCTTCATACTTCTTAACCACACATTATTGTACAGTTTCATATGTATATATTATTCAATCTACATTGTTGTTTTTTTCTAAAGAAACGTGTATACTGTAGAGTGAAATCTTAAAATAAAAATACATGTTATACATGTATTTATGATTTTAATCTGGGTTACGTGCATTAAAACACTGTGATACAAGGTCAAGCTGTATTACCACTTGAGAAGCCCTATTTATTACTCAATCTTAATTATATTATTTTCTGTTCTATCCGTAACAAAACTTTGTCAATTAATTTTTTTCAATGTTATATGTGGTATTCGAATCTGGTCAAATACGTCCAACAACAAGAACTCCAGGTAAATCTTATGAAAGAATTAATACCAAAGAAGAGGTCACATTTATGACGGTATCTTCATGAACTTTAGTCAAACATGTTTATCTTTGTATTATCATGATCAATTTTGAATAAGGTTAAGATCAGAAAAAACATCGTTACCTTTCATATTGAATCCTACCTTACTGGGCCATTTAAAGTACACTTCGCGTTCAGATTGTGTTCGAATTAAGTCAAGAAAGCAACGACCATTGAAGGGATAACGCTTAATATTCAAAAGCAAACGACTAACGGTGAATATCATAAAGCGGACACCGACTACACTATTACCATTTTGAAAATGCGTTGTTTGAACGGCTCTATGGCACTGCAGAATTGGACACGTAAAGCAATTAGATGACTCATTACACTGAAAGTATGCTTGCCTAATCTTCTTTATTCAATTAAAAAAATAGCCGATTTCTGTGAGCGAGGGCGACTACGATGATATGTACAATTGCGAAATCAGAAAAGTTATCTACATAAATCTGATGATAGTAAATAGATTATTTGAGTAAGGAGTTGTCTCACTAACGGTAATACACATATTGATGTATTCAACTGATATCCAAACATTAAGACTAAAACATATCGTGTTTGATGCTACTATTATTATAGTAATAAAAACCTTTTTTTGTTAGTAAAAATCTCCTTAGAAGTTATTTATAAAATTGAAAGAAAAAATATAAGGTGTCACAAATAAGCACATATGATTTTTCTACACTATATACAACGCTTCCTCACACTTTGATTAAATCCAAACTCGTTTCTTTGATTGAAAAATAAACATTTGCAAGAGAGAAGTGTTCTTATCTTGCTTTAAACACTAAAACAGCATTTTTTTACTACTCAGATAAAAGAACTAGTCTTAAATAGATCGTGTCACTCCAATACAGATGCTTCGTATTTAGACTTACATCTAACTATTAATAATAATATGATTAAGACAAGTGTATACGTTCCTAGATGGTCACATCCCTAAAGATCCATCCTCTGGTATTTACATTTCGCAGTTGATACGTTACGCCAGAGCATGTTCATGTGTTAATGATTTTAATAATCGTAATAATATGTTAACGAAGAAATTGCTAAAACAAGGTTTTTTGTATCATAACCCAAGACGTAAATTCCTTACATTTTACTCAAAATATGGTGATTTATTTTCAAAATATACTGTTTCTTTAAAATGGCATTTAACTAATGGAATGTCCCACCCATCATTTTAAGGAGATGTTTTAAAGTGTGTTCGCAAATTTAAATATCTAAAAGAAAATATTTATATTAAACTTTTCAATTTGATTAACCCATTTTTATCAAAAGGATATGATACTGACGTACTTAAAAACATGTGCTTGTTCGTTTTTGATTCACTATTCTAAAATATTCAATAAGCAAAGCTGGTTTTAATAGTAATTCGATTTTACAATACTGCCCTTTTAATAATTTTTATTTAACAGCACTGCCCCTTTAATTATAATGGATTTTGTTGAAGTCATCGTGTCATCGCTCTTAAATTACGTCATCCGATCCACTTTCACAGTTTTCGGCTACATGTATTGTGCTGTTTCGAACTGTTCACTCGCCTTAAATAAAGGACCAACAAATTGTACATAATGACAATGCAATGCTGGAGTTTAACGTCTGTAAATGTTTTATGCAGTGAGTATTATGGACTTTATTGAATTGTGGAATACATTCCTACCTTTCTCTGTTCGTGCATTCATATGAAATCAGCGCAGTGCCACATATGTGTTTATCCAATAGTATATAGTCATTTCATAATTGAATATTTACTCATTATGAAATGATAATTTTATTTCCAACACTGTTTATTGCGTTGCTAATGCAAGTTTATATAACAATAACTTGATGAATGAAGTTGCAATAAACATCTGTATTGTGTCCACACTTTAAAAGAACCCTGTACGTTTGATCTTGACGTTTGTGAAAGGTTTTTATTACCCGAGGAGTGATAAAGTTAAATTCCAGGAAAAGCTGTTCAAAGCTTACATTTGAAACAAAAAATCTGACGGTCGATCATCGCAAACGGCTCTTGCAAGCGTTTCGGTGTCTTTAAATGGAGAATATTGTTGTTAGGTTACTTCAGAATCGCAGTATTTTTTGGGAAGGATTCATCATGTCCAGATTTGAAATTTACTTCCTCATATTAACACGCTGCCTCGGCATTTATTAGTGTATGGTCTGATTGTATTAAACAGAGAGTGTCCGAAAAAGGAGTAGGTATAATGATTTTGCACGTCACGCCGTCTCCACATAGTGAACTTTTTTATTATTTACTTTCAATTATTTTTAAAAACATGATTACTGATAATGATAAAAATTAAAGATTGTACTAATTCAAGCCTGCAAAAACACTCAATCATTTCGACCGATTTATCGAATTTAATGAAAGTGGTCTCGACAAGTCAACGTTTGTTGATTAGACGTATTATAGAGCCATACCGTTATATTCGATTGAAATGATTTAAGAAATAAGCGATTTAAGAGGTTAAACTGTAAAAAAATACAAATAATATGGTACATATCTTTAAAATCATCGACCAAATGTACACTAAACCAATAACAAACTATTCGTAAAAACAAACAATATGGATATGATATTGAATATATTATGGGACATAAGAAATATAACAGATGCACTGTGAAGGCCAATTGGTGAGTTCAGACAAAAGTCAGATAATCGGAAATAGAAAAAATGCTTAGACAAATTAACCCCCCAAGTTATCAAAAATCACAAACCAGTTGAGTTCACTATATTTTTATTTCCATACATGCAATACAACATTTAAACAATATATCATATCGGCCCATTGGTGCAAAAAGGTACCATGTGTAATTAAAATATAATGGCACATGGTACCTTTTTGCACCAATGGGGCGATATGTTTATATAAGTTCAAAACTTTGTGTGCTGTTTTACAGCATTATGATATATGCCATATCATCAAATAATATATTACCATTAGCATTGAGATATTCAAAAAAGTATTTTCTAAAGGTACAGATTAATGATTTAAAAGTAATATTGAACAACTATTTGGTGAAACTTGTTTAAATCGGATAATAAACAATAACGGTAACTATTATTGTTGAAATACTTATACTTTTAAATGTAAAGAGAAAATACTGCTATACAAAACAAAAATAAATTAAAATTGCATAACCGCTTCGATAGCAAGAAATTTGTCTCTATGAGCGCAAAACTCTAACGACAATACATATTGCCTATTAAACACACACCCAAACAAACAGGAAGGACGCACATAATTACATCCGCGCGTCTCAGAAACACAATTGTAGAAGGAGTTAATTACAATCATGCAATAAGGACATTGGCGTTTAAACATAGGATGTTCTCCTTTTTAAAAGATGGATTTTCATGTAACATGTCAAGTTGAGCAATTTAGCTACTCATTCCTTGATACCTTACGCAGATTATGCTCACTGTCATATAACACCACCCGAATATATTATGTAAGATTATTTATGACGTATGTTTTCACTATATTTAGAATATATAAATGCAAAACTAAAGAGTCATTAAATATTCGAAGCAAAACATTAATGCTACATGATTTTACATTATGCTCATTAGAGAATGTGAAAATGTGTTTGCGAACAAAACTTAAATGCACTCTCTAGCAATATCACACAAACAATAAATTAGAGAATGACAACGAGGGTTTGAACGATATCCTAAACAGCAAAACAAATATTCATATTCACACAAAATATTAAAAACTCTAATCTTAATCAGAATAACATGCGGAAAAAATGTTCGATACTCGACTGCTTCGTTAGTTCACTACAATGTCATTTCAATTGATGAAAGAAACATTCAACATGAAATAATGCTGTAATTTGAAACCGGCTTTGACATGAACTCGTGCTTATATTTGTTTTTATCACATGCCATACCCTGTTACCCATGTAATATAACCATTACATATATTTTATCTTAGATATGTGTAATATACATTTTAAGCGTTATCAGTGGCTTAGTTTTTGTTTATTGACCAATCGCATTTTGTTATTTTGCTGAAATGACGTTGCAACGTCAAATGACGTCACGAAATGTAAACAACATTCGGGATTTATCATTATTTTTGCGTAAATATTTATTTAATTTGCTCATTTAACAGCATATGATAAAAAAGATCTGACACTCGTTGTCATATCATACCATATTTTATTAAACTCGTCCGGGAAATTCGTGTGTAAGCGAGCTTTGGCTTTGGCAAAATTCCTGAACTCATTTAATTAAATATGGTATGATATGACAACTCGTGCAAGATCCTGTATTTATGATATTTGTACTTTATAGTTGTGTTTCAGAACAAAATGCTGTCAAAAACGAGTAAATTAGAATATAATAATAAACGAATTGCAAAAGACGGCTACCATTAACATGGTAAAAATGACAATGATCTTAAAAAGGCTAATGGTTGAAAAAAAAACATCGATTGTTAAATTATGAATACATATGCGACAACACAAATGAATTAACTAGAAATAGATTCGAATTACAAAATACCCCCGATTGTGTCATTACGTCATCGTCACTATATATTACACGACGTGACACTTTCAGTTATTTTCCGGACAAAATTTAATGGAAAAAATACCAAATGGAAATGCCACTAAACTAGGGCAGCATGGGTTACCCATTACTCTCAGAATAGAAAAGCACGATTCATGGTGAACTCCACGTCATCTCAATAAAAAATGCTTACAAATAAAGTTCAAAAAAGATACCTCTTTAAGTTGTCGAGATATCCTCTGTACAATTGTATCTTCAACAAGAGCGCTAGATTGAGAAATCCAAGGGTCATAACTCCAAAGCACCACGTGTGATCGAATAAAAATGTATTGAGATATGAAGGGAAAACCAAAACGTACCGACTCTGTCTGACGCAATGAAGGACAGTGCGGAAACTATATTCCTCCCTTAGGGAACATACAAAATACAAAAGCTTTGCATATCGGGTACATTATACAGTGCTATTGTGCTCGATTAATTACACTTTATTTTTATTTTCGATTCCTTGGTACAATATAAAACCTTCTCGTCCATATAAAACAGTCATCCCGTAGTTTTAGAAGCAATCATATCACGTGTATTAAAATTGATATTTAGTACCAGAACACTTACGCAAATAAGTCAACGTCAAATCATTCAAATATATTTATATATATAATAGTATACACTATCATAGCTTTATTATACTTATAGACATAACATTACTGTCAACAATAATTCTTGAACCAAAGAAGTTAACATGGCAACATACTTAAATTGCACAACTCAACCGTCAAAAATGCCATTTTTATCTCAGATACGTGAACGAAATTTTTTTTGTAGTACTATATTCCATAACTTTACAGAGAAATTCAACTGTTACATAAAAATTAGTATATTTTAATAGTTTATGTAAACAATACGAAAATTAAACAAACCATTGCAATTTGAAATGGTTACGTTTGAAAAACCTCAAACATGTCAAACACATAATTTTTACCTTTAAATACGAATATCAAAAATACGTATTTTTTCTTCTTAAATATGTTTTATTATAACTGTTTTTGTTTTCAAAGGGTTTACAGTGCATGATTGGCGATAAGTATGATAATCATTAATAAAAATAACAAAACATCATCATCAAATAAGATAACTTCCTTTATTATTAACCGTAAGTGTTTATCAACAGTTTTGGTAAGAGTATGGTTTGTTCTTTTGCTGAAAAGCATTGCATAAAAAGATATACCAGCCGTCCTCATCTCCAACTATATTGTATTGAACATGTCATCGGAATTCAAAATATGCATGCAGATTTTTTCTCACTGCTTGTAACAAAGTTCATAAACTCATTAAGGAATTGGGCTGATAACAGTTCATTTAGCGAAGCATTGAAAACATAAACCATTAATCTTTGTTGTAGGCACATATATGTATGCCGAACAAATAAACGTATTGGTATTCGACATTTACACCTGGTATTTTATTGATCGTATAATACTCTCACAATATTCGGTATTTATTTAAAACATAACAATAAATAGCAGCAGCACCACCACCACTAATTGTGAACAAAAAAAAAAATCAACAAAAGAGCACAATCAGCACCAATTGACGTCATATAAATAAACAAAATTACGTCCTAATAATGAGCGTGACGGCTGTATACCGAATATGCTGAAACCAAGGGATTTCATTCTCGGGCGGGTATTTCTATAAAGCACCCCTGATGACGTGGCCAAATATTTATACCTGTAAACCTTAAATGTTAATTCGAATTGAGGACTTAAAAATTGATTCATATAAAGTTCAAGCTATGTACAAATATGCCTTTTCGGAAGCAATACATGTATGTGTACCCTTTTTGACAAACTGGTACTCTTTGTTTTCGGCTTCATAGTTTTTTCCTTCTTCAGTGTCATTCTCTAACAGTTTGCGTAATTTGTCTCTGCTGCGTTGTCATTTTCCTCCTCTTCGGCCGTCGTGTACTTTGACTCGAATGTAGTGGCATTGTCCAGTTCTTCTGCCACTGCAAAATGCCTTCTAACTGGAGTTTTGCTCTCAGCAGTTAGGCCCAATACATCAAACGGTGCTGGGGACATGGGGATGGCTTCCCGCAAACCAGAGTACAGATGCGTATCTGTCATCTGTGGATTAATTTGAATACAATCTAGGAATAATGCAACTAATTAGGTGTCACTAGAAAAGAAAACATTTCGACCTTAAGGAAGTCTTTTACTAATTTGAAGCTTCCTATTGCACTAAGAAAGGCAAAACACGAGGTCTAAAATGAATACAATTTGTTGCACATTCTTTGACCGGACAATTTGGAATAAAACGGTTTTAAGAAATTTAGATCTCGCACTTAGCCGTGAAAATTCAATTACGTATGCACTTGAACGTGTGTATGTTTAAAAGTGATCATCGTTCAAAATGTTGTCTATTGCATCAGCTGTAGTGTTATCATTAATTTAACTCACTTAGTAGGCTTCCGTTTAATGGGCATGCTATATTGAATTGCTCTTAGACAAGTTAACATAATTCGGTTGGCAATCCAACGAGATCAGGCCGTTTCTTGCATTTACAACTCTCGTAAGTAAGAAGTTATTCTTAATAATTACTCATCTAGATCAAA